>NW_016107880.1:628395-652766 GCF_001604975.1 Cebus imitator | reverse complement strand
AAAAAAAAAAAAAAAAAAAAATCCCAAAAAACATAGATTCCACATTCTGCCTAAAGGTAAAAAATCATCATCATCATCTCAGGCAATTTCAGGTAAACACGAGCTCTTTAGAATTTGTTTCTGCTGCTCAATTTGGGTTTAAATTAAATCATTTCAAGGATTCTGCCTACCCATCCTTCTTTCTTAGGAGGCACCTATATTCTCGGGGAGGAGAAATCTGTTGTGGCTTCATGGCATTGGAGAGAGTCAAATCTGAAATCGTTTTCCTTCCCTTCTTGTCTTTATTCATCGACTTGTATCCCAATTGGCATCCCAGCTATATTACCTGGTTTCCAGGTGAAGGTTGATGTCAAATTCCACAGACACATCTTGTCACCATAATGATGCAGCCCCTCCAGGGCCACCAGCCCTGTCTGTCTTTCTGGCCCCGACTTGGGGCACAAGGAAATTTCATGTGTTCTCAGGAAGATGTCTTAGGCCCCCTTTACATGATCATTCCTTACTAGCTTGTCTTATATACTCCTTATATAACATTTTAGCAAGAGGAGAGTTCTCTACAAGGTTAGAAAGAACCCCTGGAAAAGGAGGTGAAATTTGTCTCTGTTTCCAGATCACTAGAACTCTTTATGGGTTCTGTTGTTCATCCAGACATCTCATGGGGATACATCTATGTCTAAGCGCATCCAAGCCTAAGCTTTTCTCCGCCTCTCTCTCACCAGTGTGAAAAATGTGTACCTGACTGGGGAAGGTGACCATTGTCTCTGTTTATTCTCTTTCCAAAACTTTGTTAACAGCACAAATTTCTGAAACCGGAAAAAAAAATCTCTTTGAAAAGTCCCACTCTTGCCATATCTTGTCTTGGTTTTAGGACTTTTGTCTTTTGTGAGTTTTAGGGCTGGTCCCTCCTTAAGGCACAAGGAAATTTAAAATGCTCTCAGGAAGATATCTGATGTCCTCTTTACTTGGTCATCCGAGCAAGATTCTGAATCTTGCTTTTTATATTAGATTTAAAAGTGACTGAATGAACGGGAAGAAGGACATGGAGGAGTGCATCCTTGTTTTATTATCTAAAATGTAATCCTACTAAAAAGATAGGAAAGGTGCATCTTTAAAAAATGGTAGATATCAAGAAAAAATAGGTGGATGGGCACAGTGGCTCATGCCTGTAATCCCAGCATTTTGGGAGACCAAGATGTGTAAATCACCTGAGGTCAAGAGTTCAAGACCAGCCTGGCCAATACGGTAAAACCCTGTCTCTACTAATAATAAAAAAATTAGCTGGGCATGGTGGTGCACACCTGTAGCCTTGGTTATCGGGAGGCTGAGGCAGGAGAATTGCTTGAACCTAGAAGGCAGAGGTTGCAGTGAGCTAAGATCACACCAGTGCACTCCAGCCTGGGCAACAGAACAAGACAGCATCTCAGAAAAAGAAATAAAAAAAAAATAGGTACATAAAAAGTATAAAAACTGAATTTATTTAAGGCAATAAGAAAAGAATCAATTCTACAGAAAATGATATACATGATACAGTACACGAACAAGAAAAGTTCATCGGAACACAGACTGCAGAGATGACAATTGAAATGCAAGATAAAGATACAGAAAGTTAATTTTAAATTAGCAGTCAATGTTATACACAACTGTCTACCCTAAAGACATTTTCAGTAAAACCAGAAATGTGATGACAATTACCATGTTTACTATTTTTATACCTTCCAAAAGTTCTGACCATGACAATAAAAAGAAAGAGATAAGGTTAACATGTGAAGAACTAAGAGGCAAAACTAAAGAATGAAGAAAAATTAAGAAAAACCTCTTTGAATTAATATTAATTTAAAAGTCCCACATATCAGGATTTTTTTTTTAATTCTGGCTATTACAGTAGATGATATAATTTAAGTCTGGGTTGATTCATAAAGGATGTAAAATCATAAAATACTAAGGAAGAATCCTAACAACAATTATGTCAGAACGACATGAAGAAAATGATAAAAGTTCACTTTGTGCTCTTAAAAGATTTAAATAAGTGGAGAGTCTTAAAGTGAAGGTTAAAAGCAAGAGGTCAGGATATGAGTTTGAAAAGTCTGGGAACATTATTAGCATGTCACAGGTGTGAGGGAGAGAAGAGAGGATCATCAGAATTTGAACCAGAATAGTATATTTTCACAGAAGCCCCAGGAAGCAGGAGTGCCTTGAGACCAAGAAAAATAAAAACAGAATAAAAGCCATCAAATTTTATAATAAAAAGCAGACAAGGCAATTGCTTGTAGAGGTAGAGAACAGCTACATGCCCCTAACTATTCAGTGAGTAACAGACACACAAAAGCAAAACAAACTTTGCTGCTATAGAGTTTTCCAATTTATACCTCCTTAGTGAAGAAACTTGGAGAAGTATATCAAAGACCTTTTTTTAAAATGATTAATGTTTAGATTCAGAGATTGTATTTAACTTTTGTTTTCATATGCACATATGAAATAACCTTCATGTCCAAGTGAGGACTTCTTCCTTTCAGACAAAATGCAAAATTCACTTCTTAAATATTTTTAAGAGACTAGGAGGCTTCCCACATTCTCGTCTGGATTCCAGTGTTAAATCAGCATTTGGTCTCTCTGGTTCCCCAAGGAACCTAGTTCAGATAAACAACATTAAGAAATTCCTATTTCCTTCTTTCCCTTGTTAGGAGAAAGCTCAAAGCCTAGATATAGCCAAATTGGGTTTTTCCTTTTTTTAATCATCTCTGTTTTCTTCCATAAAATACTCTTATTCAATAGTTCTACTGTAGCCTTCACTTTTCTAAGCTGTGTTTTTGAAAGGAAATAGAAACACATGCACACGCATATACGCATACATACACATATAATATACATAATTGAATACATTGCCATTTCCACCAAGGCTAAGGAAAAACAAGATAAACTACCATGTCATAACTTTTCTTAAACCCTTCAAAGTGCTGAAATCACTCATAAACCAACTAGCGTGACATGTTCCTCCAGGAAGATGTGGGTTGTGAGCACAGGAGGAAGAGGCATCAGGCACCATACAGTTAAAGAAGAAATCAGCTAAACTTTAACAAATTGCAAACAGCCAAGTGTGGGCTAGTGTGTGAGTACAGAACCCCGGATGTTGTAGGCACAAAGGAAACAGCCAGTCACAGGCTCTTTTCCACAGACCTTTACTAGGTGTCCACAAGAAGGATTAAGGACAGGGCCTGGAGGTGTGAGCCTAGAGATGGGAGCAACAGCCACTTTAAGAAAAATATTAAAGCACCATCTGGCCTATCCCTGTTGTGGAACAAAAGCCTTAAGCTGCTAGAGAAGGAGCAGCAAACCGTGCTGTCCCTAGGCATGTGTGACCCATTTTGGCTAAGGAAAAATAAAAGGGAAAAAAAATCTCCATACCCAGGTGAGGGGTAAGAAAGAGTCCTAGGTCTGAGATCCTACACCAACACCATTAGATGTCTCCTATCGCGAGGGGAGGGATGGGAAACCATCTGTCATGGGATATCTACCAGATACAAGGCAGAGTTTGGTTGACACTAACAGGAGAGACAGGATCACAGAGAAAGCCCCCCTCCAAAGATCCAGACACACAGGGCTTTCCTGAGACTATTGATGGGCCAGGACAATGGAGAACCTCTCTGCTGCTCCACTCCCTTCAGCTTTATAAGCACCGGGTAACAAGCAATAGCATTCTACTTCTGAGTGGGGAGAGCAAGAAAGAGCTTCCTGCATTTTGCAGACACTGAAAGAAAGCAGAAACCTGAGGGTGGAGCAGGGACGTGGAGACACGCCTATTGATACGATAGCCCACCCCTACGCACAAGGTGGCACTAGAGGAATTTGAAGCTAGTAATATACTGAGGTTAACCGTAGCAATAACAAAACGCAAACCCAGCTCAGACTCCTAACTAAATCGACCAACTCCAGCACTGTAGGCCTATTAAAAGAAGTGTGCCATTTCCAGACATAGATACTATTTATCTTAGCCCATACTGTCCTAACCTTGATATTTGTGATTCACTAAAAAATTATGAGACATACAAAAAAGCAAGTGAAAAGAAAAACATGATCAAGAGGCAAAATTATCAGTATAACTAGACTCAAATATGACCTAGATCGTGGAACTATCAAACAGAGAGGTTAAAATGACCATATTTAATATGTTAAAGGATCCATTGGAAAAGTTGAGTAACAGTCACAAACAGATAGGGAATTTCAGCAGAGAGATGCTGACTGTAGCAAAGAATCAATTGGAAATGCTAGAAACAAGAAACAGTAACAAACATGAACAGTGCCCCTTGATGGCCTTATCAGTAGACTCAACACAGTCATTGAAAGAATCAGTGAAATTGACAACAGGTCAATAGACATCACCCAACTGGAAGACAAAGAGTGAAAAAGGAGGTGAAGACAGAACAGAGTATCAAAGAGCTGTTAGACAATATCAAATGATTGGCTATATGTATAATTGAAATGCGAGAGAGAATATGAAGAGAAAATAAAGTAGAAGTATTTTAAGAAGTAATTGTTGAGAATTTTCCAAATATAATAAAAGAATCAAAGCAAGAATCCAATAAGCTCAAAAAGCCTCAAAGAATATAAATAGAAAAAGAAATCCACACACCTACACATCATATTCAATTAACTGAAGTCCAAAGATCAAACATCTTAGATTCAGAAGAACAAAGATAAGAATTATTTTATTTTATCTTATTTTATTTTATTTTTGGGATACATGTACAGGACATGCAGTTTTGTTACATAGGCAAATGTGCGCCATGGTGGTTAGTTGCACCTATCAACCCATCACCAAGGTATTAAGCCTTGCATGCATTAGCTATTTATCCTGATGCTCTCCCTACCCCCACCCCACAATAGGCCCCAGTGTATGTCGTTCCCCTCCCTGTATCCATGTGTTCTCATTGTTCAGCTCCCACTTATAAGTGAGAACATGTGATGTTTGCTTTTCTGTTCCTGTGTTTGTTCACCGAGGATAATGACTTCCAGCTCCATCCATGTCCCTGCAAAGGACATAATCTCATTCCTTCTTAGGGCTGCATAGTATTCCATGGTGTATATGTACCACATTTTCTTTAGTCTATCATTGATGGGCATTTGGGTTGATTCCATGTCTTTGCTGTTGTGAATAGTGCTGCCATGAACATAGTGTGTGCATGTGTTTTTATGATAAAATTATTTATATTCCTTTGGGAATATACCCAGTAATGTGATTGCTGGATCAAATGGTATTTCAGGTTCTAGATCTTTGAGAAATTGCCTTACTATTTTCCATAATGGTTGAAATAATTTACACTCTCACTAATGCTGTAAAAGCATTCCTATTTCTCCACAGCTTTGCCAGCATCTATTGTTTCCTGACATTTTAATAATTACCATTCTAACTGGCGTGAGATGGTATCTCATTGTGGTTTTAATTTGCATTTCTCTAGTAAACAGTGATGTTGAGCTTCTTTTCATATGTTTGTTGGCCACACAAATGTCTTCTTTTGAGAAATGTCTATACATGTCCTTTGCCTACTTTTTGATGGGGTTGTTTTTTCTTGTAAATTTGTTTAAGTTCCTTGTAGATTCTAGATTTTAGACCTTTGTCAGATGAATAAATTGCAAAAATTTTCTCCCATTCCGTAGGTTGTCTGTTCACTCTGATAGTTTCTTTTGTTGTGCAGAAGCTCTTTAGTTTAATTAGGCCCCATTTGTCAATTTTTCCGTTTACTGCAATTGCTTTTGATGCTTTTGTCATGAAACTTTTGCCCATGCCTATGTCCTGAATACTGTTGCCTAGATTTTCTTCTAAGGTTTTTATAGTTTGGGGTTTTACATTTAAGTCTTTAATCCATCTTGAGTTAATTTTTGTATAAGGCATAGGGAAGGGGTCGAGTTTCAGTTTACTCCATACAGGTAGCCAGTTTTCCCAGCACCATTTATTAAATAGGGAATCTTTTGCCCATTGCTTGTTTTTGTTAGGTTTGTTGAAGATCAGATGGTTGTAGATGTGTGGTCTTATTTCTGTTCCATTGGTCTATGTGTCTATTTTGGAAACAGTACCATGTCGTTTGGTTACTATAGCCTCATAATATAGTTTGAAGTCAGGTAGTGTGATGGCTTCAGCTTTGTTCTTTTTGCTTGGGATTGTCTTGGCTATACAGGCTCTTTTTTGGTTCCATATGAATGTTAAAGTAGTTTTTTCTATTTCTATGAAGAATGTCAATGGTAGTTTAAGGGAATAGCATTGAATCTGTAAATTACTTTGGGGAGTATGGTCATTTTCATGATATCAAATCTCCCTATCCACAAGCATGAATTTTTTTTCCATTTGTTTGTGTCCTCTCTTTTTTCCTTGAGCAATGGTTTGTAGTTCTTCCTGAAAACGACCTTCACATGCATTGTTACCTGTATTCCTAGGTATTTTGTTTTCTTTGTAGCAGTTGTGAAAGGGAGTTCACTCATGATTGGGCTCCCTGCTTGTCTATTTTTGGTTGTATAGGAATGCTTGTGATTTTTACACATTGATTTTGTATCCTGAGATTTTGCTGAAGTTGCTCATCAGTTCAAGGAGCTTTTGGGCTGAGACAGTGGGATTTTCTAGATATAGGATGATGTCATCTGCAAACAGAGATAGTTTGACTTCCTCTCTTCCTATTTGAATATGCTTTATTTCTTTCTCTTGCCTGATTGCCCTGGCCAGAACTTCCAATACTATGTTGAATTGGAGTGGTGAGTGAGGGCATCCTTGTCTTGTGCCAGTTTTCAAGGAGAATATTTCCAGCTTTTGCCTGTCAGTATGATATTGGCTGTGGGTTTGTCATAAATGGCTCTTACTCTTTTGAGATATGTGCCATCTATACCTAGTTTATTGAGAATTTTTTAACATGAAGGGATATTGAATTTTATTAAAGGCCTTTTCTGTGTCTATTGAGATAATCATATGGTTTCTGTCTTTAGTTTATGTGACGAATTATGTGTATTGTGTGTGTTGAACCAGCCTTCATCCCAGGGATGAAGCCGAATTGATTGTTGTGGGTACGCTTTTTGATGTGCTGCTGGATTTGGTTTGCTAGTATAATATTGAGGATTTTTGCATCAATGTTCATCAGGGTTATTGGCCTAAAGCTTTCATTTTTTGTTGTATCTCTGCCAGGTTTGGGTAGCAGGATGATGCTGGCCTCATAACATGAGTAAGAGAGAAGTCCCTCCTTTTCAATTGTTTGGAATAGCTTCAGAAAGAATGGTACCAGCTCCTCTTTGTACTTCTGGTAGAATTCAACTGTAAATTCATCTGGTCCTGGGCTTTTTTTGTTTATAGGCTATTTATTACTGCCTCAATTTTAGAACTTGTTATTGGTCTATTCAGGGACTCAATTTCTTCCTGGTTTAGTCTTGGGAGGATGTATGTGTCCAGGAATTTATTCATTTCTTCTAGATTTTTCTAGTTTGTTTGTGTAGAGGTGGGTTTATAGTATTCTCTGATGGTAGTTTGTGTTTCTGTGAAGTCAGTGGTGATATTCTCTTTAGTATTATTATTGTGTCTATTTGATTCTTTTCTCTTTTCTTCTTTATTAGTCTAGCTAGTAGTCTATTTTATTAATTTTTTCAAAAAAAATCGTTTCTGGATTCATTGACTTTTTTGAAGGGTTTTTCATGTCTCTATCTCTTTCAGTTTTGCTCTGATATTTGTTATTTCTTGTCTTCTGCTAGCTTTGGATTTGTTTGCTCTTGCTTCTCTAGTTCTTTTATTTGTGATGTTGGGGTATCAATTTGAGATCTTTCTAGCTTTCTGATGTGAGCATTTAGTGCTATAAATTTCCCTCTTAACACTGTTTTAGCTGCATCCCAGAGATACTGGTACATTGTCTTTTTGAAGAACAAAGATAAGAATTATAGCAGACTTCTTATCAGAAAATAAAAAATTCATAAAACAATGAAATGACAACTTCAAAGGTCTGGAAGGAAAAAATCAACTCACAATTCTATACCAGGTTAAAAACCTTCTAAAATCATAGCAAAATAATAACTATTCAAACAAACGAAAGGTAAGATAATTTACTTCAAGTAGACAGTGCTAGAGAATGGTTAAATGGGCTCATTAGGCAGAAGCAATCTGTAACCAAAACTTGGATCCTCAAAAGGAAATGGGAAAGTTGAAGATATATGTACTTGTAAATGTGTACACACACACACACACACACACACACACACACACACGTGCACATGTGACGGGAAATAATGTGAGGGTAAATAAAAAGACACCTTTTCTTAATGTTTAATCATTCTATGAGATACTTGACTGTCTAAAGGAATAATAGTAGCATAGTGTTGCTGGTTTATAGCATATGCAAAAGTAAAATTCATGACAACAGCCACACAAAAGATCAGAGGGAAACATTGGAAGTATATTGGTGTGAGGGTTATACCAATACATAAAGCAGAATAAAATTATTCAAGGATAAACAACAATAAATGATAAAAGTATATCATAAACCCAGTAGGAAAAATCAATGTTTAAAATTTTCCTATAGGAAATGTTTTCTATAGGAAAAAAGTCAATGGTTAAGAAATATAAATAACAGATCAATAGTTGAAGAAAAATGGAATGATAAAAATTATTTAATTTAAAAAACCAACAGAAAAAGAGGGAGAGGGGAAGAACTAACAAAGAGAAGAAAGATAAAACAGCTAGCCAGATATTAGATTTTAATCTAAACATAGCAGTGATACAAATATCAATATAGCAAATCAAGACAAATCATGTCAACTCAAAAAAGCAAAGCCCAACTACACAGTTTACATGAAACCCATTTTAATAACAGGTTAAGGGTAAAAGAATGAAAATATGTATATATCATTTAAATATATATACCATGTAAATGTAAAAAATAATATATCATGTAAATATTAATTAAAAGAAATATATATATATACACTACTGGAGCATTCTATAATCTCCACCTTTCAAATAAATGATATTTGACACAAACAACCTTCTTCTGAGATATACATATATATATCTCAGAATATATATGTGTGTGTCTCAGACAAAGTAGACTTTTGAACTAAAATATTAATGAGGATGCAGAGGAGTATTAGATTATGATAATGTGTATGCACCTAACACCACATCTTCAAAAAACATAAAGCAAAAACTAATAGAACTAGAAGGAGATATAAACAAATCCACAATTATAATGGAAATTTTAACATTTCTCTCTCAGTAATTAATAGAACCAGTAGACAGAAAACGAATAAGGATATAGAACTTAACAACACAATCAACACACTTGATATGACATTTTTTTAATTCTTCACCCCAAACAGTAGAATATACATTGCTTTTAAGTGTATAGGGGCCATTCACCAAGATAGATCATATTGTAGGCTGTAAAAAAATTTCAACAAATTTAAAAGAATTAAAAATATACAAGATATATTCTCTGACCACAATGGAATTAAATCAGATTTTAAAAAACAGAAAAATAGAAAAATGTCCTTGTCAGGTCTCCATGTGCAAGCCTGGAGCCTGAAACTCTGAAGTCCTGCTTGCCTCAGCTAATCTCTCCCACCCCCCACCTGTGTTCACAATTGTCCCTAATCACCCAGCGGAGCTTCCCCGGACAAGCCCCTCAGCCCACCCTGCCATCTTTACTGTTATTATGATAATACCCTCATCCCACCCCCCATTGTAACTGAACTTATGGTAATGTATACTCCTTGCACCTACTCCCACAACTATAACTGATCTTACTCTGTAACTTTCCACTGCCCACCCCAAACCTATAAAACCAACTCCTATCCCACTGCCCTTTGCTAATGCCCTTATCAGCCTTAGCCCTCCTGCACCCAGGTGAATAAACAGCCATGTTGCTCACGCAAAGCCTGTTTCAGGGGGTCTCTTCATTCAAAGTGAGTGTTTTCAACAGTCCTCATATCTTAAAATTAAATAATACAATTAAGTAACCAGTTAAAAAGTCACAATGGGAATTTTAAAATTATTTTAAATAAAATTAAAATGAAAACACAACATATGGAAACTTGTGGGGGACACAGCTAAAGCAGTGCTTATAGGAAAATGCATAGCATTGTATGCTGATGTGAATTGAATAATTAAGTTTTCAGTCACATTAGTTAACTAAGGTTATTAGTAATAATGCTGTTTTATTTAGCACCTTCCCATTCAGAGCACCTTTTTTTTCATACTCTGTTATTAGGTCTTCACAGGGAGGTGATGAAGATGAAGAGAGCAATTGAATGACTAATCTAAACCAGCTTTAGGGCTCTTCTGGGATGCCGTTTTAATCTTCTTTTTCTCAAATTTGATCCAGCAGCTTCCCAAAGTCCTTCATCACCCCACCCCCATCCTACCACAGACTTATCCTGCTCTGTTCCCCTGTCAAAATTTTTTCACAGCTCAGATTGTCCCCACAACAGGAAGAAGCAGAGATGAGCATTCTATAATCTCCACTTTTCAAATATTGAAAAGTAGTTATTTGACATAAACAACCTTCTTTTTCTGTTTCTGCCCAGCTTAGGTTTTATTTAAGTTACCAAATTATTAAGTCAAACCAAGTTGAGAGCAAAGTCAATAATTTCTTTCAAAAGAAGTTCCCACAGTAAAGAAAACAGAGATAATTGAAAAATC
This sequence comes from Cebus imitator, assembly GCF_001604975.1. Taxonomy (NCBI): domain Eukaryota; kingdom Metazoa; phylum Chordata; class Mammalia; order Primates; family Cebidae; genus Cebus; species Cebus imitator. Next base: position 642,109 of record NW_016107880.1, on the reverse strand, counting down.
AAAAGGAAATGAAAATAGACCTGTGAAACATTGGAAGAACAGGGAGTTAGGTGAGAGCCAACGGCAGAACTGTAACTTCAGATTGTTTGACTGCACCAAATAATTGTGTTCTGAGGTTATTTAAGGAAATTCCTCTGTGTTTAAAGTGGAAACACTTCTGGGACAAAGACTGAGCTCAAGCAGGGTGAGTTGTCAACAAGAAGTCCTGTGATTTGAAAGCTACATCAAAGGAACACAGACTTGTAAAGTTTGTAAAACAGATATTGGCAGTTAGAAGGTTTTTCTCTAAAAGTGTTTCCTTTCCATGGGTCAGTCAAATCTATTTCTAAAAATACTGTGTGACAACTCTGGATGTTGACTAAATCTAAACTTAGTCTTGCCCTAAAAGTTTCTCCTGTGTTAAGGAGGGAATAAAGGCTTCCTAGGTAACAAACTTCTGACTTAAGCAGGTTTTGCTGAATTAAACAAAGGAAGCAGATTCCTCAATGAAGATAATTAGCATGTAAGTGAATCAGATGCTGATGCAGATAATTACTGCTTGGTGGAAATAATCAAACCCCAAGACCACCCATATTTGTTTTCTGCCTTGGTGACTTGTCTGTGCAGTAAGTAATTCACTTCTGGATTTTTTAAGGAGGCTGACAATTGGAAAGATTCTGCAAATAGTATTTTTCCCTTCCTTTTTTATTTACTCATTTAATTCTACCATTCAGTTGCACCAAGACCGCCTGTCCTGCCTCAGTAATTTTCTTGTGGTATATATAGAGCAATATAGAATAATCTGTTCTATTTTCATGCTACATAAATACAGAACCCCCCCCCCCCCCCCCCCGGTTCATAGACTTGCAATCTGCAGTTTTGAGTGTGTGATGTATTCCCCATTAACCATCCTGGACTTATCTGATACCTGCTCCTGGCAGCATGCTCTCTTTGATTTAGTGTCAATCATAAAAAAACAAGATTTTTAAAAGAATAAAATGTAGGAGAGGAAAGGTTTTCCTTCAGTCTTCTTAGGGTCCCTTGGCTGGGTCTAAAGATCAAACTGACGAAGACAGATTGATAGGAGAAAAACATGCTACTATATTTAATAAGTGTTGCATGACATGGGAATCTTTATGGGAAAATGAAGGCCCAAAGACAAAAGTAATTCCACATATCTGTATGCTAAGTTTGGCAAATATGTAGATAATCGTGGAGAAGTAAGATTAGACAAAGGGAGTATGATCTAATGGTGATAAACTGGAGGGAACTGAGCAAGGCCTGTTTGTGCAGACCTTCTGTGTCCCTGAGATAACGATGCTCCTGTCCTGTGGGTATAGGGTGGACACTTCTCACATGAAGTTCATAGGAGAGAAACGGAGAAGGGTAGGAGAACGTCAGAGAGACTTTCTTGCTTCTGTGCTTTTCTCAAATTCTTTCAGCTTAAAATACTAAGTATGCCAAGGGGCCATAATCTGGCGCTTGTTCTGAGCCCTGTCAAAAACAAATCTAAATTTTTAACAATGGAAAGATTGTCAAATAAGTTATGGTAAAGAATCATTTTTCCTATAAGGAAATTCCTTAGTATAGTTAAATGAAAAGAGTAAAAGCCTGCAGGATTTAAACTGAAGTCATGAATGCTGCTGTAACCATTGTGTGCTGCAAGTCGTTACGCCGAGACACCAGGTTGCAGCAGAGAAGAAAGTTTAATCACAGGGGGGCTGCTCAAAGAGGAGATGGGAGGAAATCTCAAATCCATCTTTTCAAGGAGTTTGGGGCTAGTGTTTTTAAGGGTGGAGATTGTTCCCACTCCCTCCCTCTTCTGGCTCCCGTCCATCTGCTGGAACTCCTTCCATCACTCAATAAAACTTTGTGGTCATTCTCTAAACCCACGTGTGATCCGATTTTTCTGGTACACTAACGCAAGAACCCAGGATAGAGAAAGCCCTTCAGATAAGGCAGATGGTCTAATTGAGCTAATTAACACAAGCCTCCTGTGGACCGCCAAGCCGAAAGAGCACCCTGTAAGACACGCCCTCTGGGGCTTCGGGAGCTGTGAACGGTCAACCCTAGATGCTGCCAATGGGGTCAGAGCCCATGCTTCCCACCACCTGCCTGTCTGCATGCTTCCCCTAGGAATTTGAACTGCAGGGCACCAAAGAAGCGAGCCATGCCCCCATCACATGCCCTGCAAGGAGCATAAGGGAACTTTTCCAGTTTCACTAGGTGACTTTCAGCAACAAGGAAATGGATCAAAGTACAGCATGATTAATGCTTCATTATAACTATATTTCTGTCTAAATTCTTGTTAACCCTGTAAGAATGGCTTCACTATGATTCCAATTAGATTGTTGATAGATATCAGTAGAAATAAAACTATATACTGATACATATATAAATGTATTTTAAAATGATGTGTACCAAAATGTTTTCTCTACTTGGTTAATTACATGTAATTTTTTTTTCATATTTTTACAGGAAACATGCATTATTTTTATAATAAAAAAAGACACCCTATTTTTATAGAAAGAGAAAGATGAGCATGGAGTAGAAGTGCTTTGTCCCTAATGCAACCAGCAGAAATTAAAACAAAATATAACAAAACAAAATTAAAACAAAGTCATTTGCTCAAAAACCAAAACAGCAGAATAAGATCAAATCCCTGTTAGCACGTAAAACCTACAAACACTTACGTGGAATAATTCGGGTATTCCCTCTCTGAACAACTTTCTACTCTACCCCCTACCAATAGTAGCAATCACATGTACATTTATCTCTTGATTAGCAGAAATGATCAGAATTTCTGACGTTTGCGTTTGAAACCTTTGGGGGATCGTAGCCTGAAGCATCCCTAACAGTGAAGGGAGCTACATAACTTGCAAGGCCCTGTGCAAAATGAAAATGTGGAGTTCCTTACTCAAAAATTATTAAGAATTTCCGGGTAGCTACAGCAGAGCATGAAACCAAGCTTGGGGTCCCTGTGCATTACAGCAAACACATGGGGCCCCGTGTGACTGAGCAGTTGGCACGTCAGTGAAGCCAGCCCTAGGAAAGACCTTGGCCAGACCTCAGTTGGAATCTTGTTCAGACACCAGTTGCCTGAATTTCCCAACTTAGTCTGTCAGTGCCTCAGTTTCCCCATCTGCAAAAATGGAGTGTAGAGGGGCCAAAGGAAAACTTCCCCTTCATCTTCCAAAGGGTTACTGAAAAATCAACTCAAAAAGGCAGGTTAATAAGAGAAAAGACATGCAGACTTACTAGCATACACGGTGGGTGGATCACTGAATGATTACCCTGCCATGGAATGGGGTACTGATGGTTACATACCCATCTCTTTTTTCTTCAGACAGAACCTCACTCTGTTACCCAGGCTGGAGTTCAAGTGATTCTCATGCTTCAGCCTCCCAAGTAGCTGGGAGTACAGGCATTCGCCACCACGTCTGGCTAAGTTTTTGTATTTTTAATAGGGTCAGTATTTCCCCATGTTGGCCAGGCTGGTCTCAAACATCTGATCTCAGGTGACCCACCCCCCTTAGCCTCCTGTCGCGCTGGGATTACAGGTGTGAGCCACCGCACCAGGCCTATATACCCTTCTTTTTTTTTTTTGAGACGGAGTTTCGCTCTTGTTACCCAGGCTGGAGTGCAATGGCGCGATCTCGGCTCACCGCAACCTCCGCCTCCTGGGTTCAGGCAATTCTCCTGCCTCAACCTCCTGAGTAGCTGGGATTACAGGCACGCACCACCATGCCCAGCTAATTTTTTGTAGTTTTAGTAGAGGCGGGGTTTCACCATGTTGACCAGGATGGTCTCGATCTCTTGACCTCGTGATCCACCCGCCTCGGCCTCCCAAAGTGCTGGGATTACAGGCTTGAGCCACCGCGCCCGGCCAGCATTCCATTTTTCTACTTACTTACATCAAACAATTCTAGAGATTGGCAGGTTACCCTTCTTTTTTTTTTTTGAGACGGAGTTTCGCTCTTGTTACCCAGGCTGGAGTGCAATGGCGCGATCTCGGCTCACCGCAACCTCCGCCTCCTGGGTTCAGGCAATTCTCCTGCCTCAACCTCCTGAGTAGCTGGGATTACAGGCACGCACCACCATGCCCAGCTAATTTTTTGTAGTTTTAGTAGAGGCGGGGTTTCACCATGTTGACCAGGATGGTCTCGATCTCTTGACCTCGTGATCCACCCGCCTCGGCCTCCCAAAGTGCTGGGATTACAGGCTTGAGCCACCGCGCCCGGCCCGCCTATATACCCTTCTTAAGGAAAAGGAAGACGAGAAAGTGTGAATGATTTTAAGGGTGTAGTAAACAACTTTTGGTGAAAAAATGAATGGACTTGGAGAATATACAGTGGCCTGGGACAAAGTCTGTTGGGCCCCCAGAGCAGGCAATGCCTGGTAAATGATTCTCTTTAAAATACTGAATGAGACCAAAATAGAAGGCCATGGTTGATGACAAGAGTTTGTCGTGGTGCATTGACAGACTTCAGTCTTTCTTCCTACAATGTGAATTAAGTTGATGCAAACTCAGGGAAAGGACCAAGGTAATTGTTTGCTTTTTCAGCAGATCTAGACTATTAGCAGATGAGACAACTTCATCCCTTGCTTTGGGAAAGAGGATTGAGAAGTGGGTGGGGAAAAGGTCAGAGAGACTTTGTGACTTCTTCAGTTCAGCATGGCAGAGCACCATATTTTGGGGTGTCAGTTTCTGAGCCTCAACAGGAGGCACACTATAGGAATCTCATACAAACAGAGCAAGAAACATAAGAAAATTCCCCTTTTTCACTTGATGCCTCTGAAGGTTTGCTGGAAAATCAACTGATAAAGGCAGGTGAATTTAAAAAAAAAAAAAAAAAAAAAAAGGCATTCAGTGGTGGCTCACAGCTGTAATCCCAACACTTTGGGAGGCCGAGGCAGGTGGATCACCTGAGGTCAGGAGTTTGAGACCAGCCTGGCCAACATGGGGAAACCCCGTCTCTACTGAAAATACAAAAATTTGCTGGACATAGTGGCAGGCAACTGTAATCCCAGCTACTCAGGAGGCTAAGGCAGGAGACTCACTGGAATCTGGGAGGCAGAGGTTGCAGTGAGCCATGATTGTGCCACTGCACTCCAGCCTAGGCAACAAGAGCAAAACTCCATCTCAGAAAAAAGGCATTCAAATCTATTAACATGCATCGAGGAGAACAGAGAACAACAGCGTGCAGCGTGATGAATTCCCCTCATGGGGTTCAGAGGCTTATATGTCACCTTGAGTTTACAGAAGGAATGGTGGCTCACACAGGATGGCCAAAAACAGGTTATGGTGGTAAATCAGGTTACCGTGGCAAGACAAGTTATGGGAGGGAAAGAAGAGGAGGCCTGGCTAGCAAAGGGAGTCTTGTTCTGTAAATGAAACTTCCCAGGGAGCAGCCCACAGAGAGAAGAGATAGTCAATGTTTCTTTTGGACCTGTAAAGGTATCAGACTCTTCATCTTTTCCTAGATCCAAACAAGGCCTCAGAGAAAGCCTGGCTGTATCAATGCAGATTCTCTACAGATGCATATTTCCCCCCAGCAAGAGAGCTTTGCAGCTATTCTCATATTTCTAGCCCTTCCTGAATAGCCATCTTGAAATATGTCAAAGAAATATATTTTGGTATGAAATATTTTTATTTTCTCCAACAGAAAACAAGAAAAACAAACATTCTGAAAGGTACTGCTCATTTCCTTAATTTATATTTAACTTTATCACTAATGAAATGATATGATTATCATTAAGAAATGATTATCAATTATCAATGATAAAATTTCATTAAGAGCCATCGTGTGACACAGTGAAATAAAATTTAATATTAAATCGTGGTTTCCCAAAAGCACATTTTATAAAGGAAAGCACTGCTATATGTCTATTTTTAGGCATAAAGAACTCTGAATCTATTGTTCCTTCCCTCACTTCATATTCTTGGTAAATAGGAACATAGCTCTTTCACTAGATGTCATAAAGCATTTTTGATAGAACAAAATTAAACATGAGTTGTTCTCAAAAATTGGAGATTATTTAGCAAAAGGAAGAGAGATGGCTCCTTAATGAGGAAGCACTTGATGAACAAACACTTTAATATCCTGAATTGAACTATGGCAGAGATTTATTATGAGAGGTACATCTGCCGGGTATTGGCCGGTTTGGGCCACTGTTTCTCGAAGAGTGCGTAAGTCTCATTTAAGTGCGATCATTTCAACTACAGATTCCTGGCTCTACTTTTAGAATTACTGAATCAGAGACTCTGGGATGAAACCCAGAAATCTCACTGTTAACAAGCAAATGATTTTTATCCACGTTAAAAGTTGGACGGCCACACCAATATAACATCTATCTATTCATGTGAAATAGATGAAAGATGAATGAATTAGTAAGATCCCAAACCTATAAAGAACAGCTTGCTTTCTGCTTCTTTTCTCTGTCCTTGACAAGGCAGGTCTATTGCTACTCGCAGGACTCCACTACGTAAGCAGGATTTTTCCTCCTTAGCTCAAGCAGCAGATCCTGACCCTGGAGAAAATGAAACCTGAAGTGGTGCCTGGGGTTATATCTATGGAAAGAACTCACCCTCCACATACACACACTGATTTTCTTTTAAATATATATATATATATATATACTTTTTAATTTCAATAGCTTTTGGTGTACACATGGCTTTTGATTACATGAATGAATTGCATAGAGGTGAAGTCTGAGATTGTGGTACATCTGTCACCAAAGTAGTATACATTGTACCCAACAGATAGTTTTTTTATCCCTTACCTTCTCCCACCCTCCCCATTTCTGAGTCTCCAATACCCATCATGCCACTCACTATGCCTTTGTGTACCCATAGCTTAGCTCCTACTTATAAGTAACAGTATACAGTATTTGGTTTTCCATTCCTAAGTTACTTCACTTAGAATAATAGCCTCCATCTCCATCCAAATTGCTGCAAAAGACACTATTTCATTCTTTGTATGGCTAAGTAGTATTCCATGGTGGTGTATGTATATATGACATTTTCTTTATCTACTCATTGGCTGATGGGCACTTTGCAATTATAAATTGCTTACATTGCTTTTCTCTCTCTCCTGTCCCCAGCTCTCCACAAGCCAATGGATGCTGAGTGGACAGCTTGTGCCTAATGAGGCCAGCAGCTTAGGCCTGCCCCATCTATGCGGGGCTGTCCGTAAATTTGCATGGGTAGACCATGCTCTGATCACCCACCACCAGGATGGGCTGGATCTCAGGTGTCTTCTGCCAATGATGATAATTTTTTTCTCATCAAACCACACTTCTTCATCTAAGGGTTATGAACAAGAGTATCTATTTGTGAAACAGTCAAAGTTTAGGAATATAAACTGTGGCCATAAAATAGAAAAAAAAATGCTAACTAGTCCATATGGAGACTGCATCTGTGATCTTTATGTCATTAACACAGGGCTATAAACCCCAGGGTTGCCAAACCATGTTTCACTTAAGAATCCTCAAGTTTCAAGGAAACATGGACTCACTGATAGATCCATTCATACCTCCCGTCTTCCTCCCTTGAAACCTGCATTCTCCCATCCAAGAAACATGATTGAATACCAGGTTTCCAGATTGTGCAAAGTTATTTCAAAGTGAGTTAGATGATCAGCGTTTTGTAAAATTGTAGCACTCACACTGATATATGTTTATATAACCTCTTTGTTCATTTTTTATCTAAACAATGGCAGTTTTGACGATTTAATCTTATCCTATGTGTGAAATGTCTAGTGCCTACTTTCACATTGATTCTTTCAGTTGCTCTGCACTTTGGCAGCACTCATTTCAAGAGTAACCATGGAGAGCTATTGAAAATGCCCATTCTTGGATCCCTCCCTGGAGATTCTATGTGTGCTTTATGGTGACTTGCCTTACACTCGACTATCTATTCAGTGATATCTATTTAAATATAAATGTGTGCAATTTCCAAAAGCTTGGAAATGTGTCAAGGGTTTTCTGAGCCACATCGGCTGTTCCAGTGTGGTCCCACCTGTCTCAGTTATTGATTGTAGGTGCTTAAATCTCTCAATCCGTTAGTGGTATTGTTATCGGTTGTACAGAATAATCTTTCTAGAAGGATATGTATGAGGATAGTAAAGATTCGATCCCATTGTAACTCTGATAAGTCTCTGAAGCTTTAATAACTTACTTCCCTGAGAAAAAAATCCCATTTACAGACAGGAGTACCTGTTCTTTTCAATGAATAGAAAAAACTCCTAACCTGGTAAACCCCATGATATTTCCACAGCAGTCAGACTGGTGCTCATTGTCTAGGCCATATTCCATCCACCACGGGCTTCAGCATTCTGCCTATTTACACCACCTGTTTAAAATCCTGTGAGGAAAACCGGCACTTTCTATAGTTTAGAGCTCCTGAATACCTAGTACCTTCCTTCACAGAATGCGTGAATGACCTGCAAAGATTTTCTAATAGTTTGTTTAAATGTACATAGGGGTTTGGGACCTGTATACGCTTGTCTTAATCCATTTGGTGTTGCTCTAAAGGAATCCCTGAGGCTAGGTAATTTATTTTTAAAAACAGTTTACTTTATCCACAATTCTAATGTCTGGGAAAGTTGAAGATCTGCACCTGGTAAGAGCCACAGGCTGCTTCTGCTTGTGGCGGAGGGGAAGAGAAGCCAGTAATGTGCAGAGATCACACGACAAGAGAGGAAGCAGGGTGGGGTGGGGGTGGGTGCGTGGGAGGACTGCAGGATCTTTGTAACAATCAACTCTTATAGGAACTAATAGAGTGAGAACTCACTCACAGCCTCCTCCCTACAAGGGAGGCCATTAATCTATTCATGTGGGTTCCACCCCCATGGCCCAGACACCTTCCATTGGGCCCCACCTCCAACATTGGGGATCAAATTTCAGTATGAGGTGTGGTGGGTACACACAAGCCATATCCAAACAATAGCAACTCCTAAATGGCTACTTCTCCCAATCACTTCAAGATTTAGGAAGTTAAACATCAAAGTGAAAATGTATTTCAAACATGGCTCTTCTCTACTTAGAGTTGAACACCTTTTAAATTGGTGTCACCAAAAAAATCACTGGGTATTTTACTTGTTTATTTAATCTCTTTCCTTAATGTGTTTACATTAATTATTCATTTAGATGATAAAATACTAAAAGGACAAGATCTGATTATTTAACCATGACCCTTTGGGTAGCATAGAGTGAAGGTCATTCATTTATAAATTAATTCAACTGAGATGCACTGGAGCCCTGCTCTGAGCAGCACTGGTCCCTGTTGTAGTAGAGCTCAGGCTTATAAAGTGACAAACATTGAGCCAATAATTAGTTAAGATATAATAACAAATGGTTATTATAAACACTATAAAGAGGCCAGGCACAGTGGCTCACACCTGTAATGCCAGCAATTTTGGGAGACCGAGGCTGGTGGATCACTTGAGGTCAGGAGCTCAAAACCAGCCTGGCCAACATATCTCTGCTAAAAATATAAAAATTAGCCAGATGTGGTGGTGTGCACCTGTAATCCCAGCTACTTGGAAGGTTGAGGCAGGAGAATCACTTGAACCCGGGAGGCAGAGGTTGCAGTGAGCCGAGATCCCACCACTGCACTCCAGCCTGGGCAACAGAGCAAGCCTCTGCCTCAAGAATTAAAAAAGAAAAATACTATAAAGAAAGAAAACAGAGTGTTGTGAGAAAAATGGAAAAACAGTTTATATAAAGACGAGATGAAAATATTTAAATCGAAGCACTAGGCACTAGGCTTTGGTAATGATCCTAAATGATAGTTCGCCTCCATATATAGGATGCAAACCCTTTATTTTCCAAAATTTAATTCTTTTGCTTTAGGGATTTTCATTTATTTTTCTCAACTTTGTTTATTAATATCTCATTTTAGTCAACTCCATACATGAAAATATAGTTCCTGTACTTACAAGGTGTAGATTAGGTGTGGAATGCCTTGGTAGAAGAAGCTTTTATTGTACCTGTGTTAACTCAGTTCTAGCACGTTCGTGCCAGATTTAATGAACTGTACTAACTGCAGTAAGCTCTTTCCATGACATATAATTTTTAAAAAATAAAATGTATGGTGTGTTCCTAAGGAGAAAAGAAAAACAGCACATTGAGAGGAAACTAAACTGAGCTGAGAACGAATAAATGAAGTTTCAGCTCCCTCTTCTGCATTTCCAAGCTGTATGGCTTCACTTCAATGAGTTGTCTACTTACTTTTGAGAAAATGCAGTCGGAATTGGCAGAGAGAGAGAGAGAAAGGGAGAAGGAGAGGGAGCGAAACCCAGAGTTAACTGCAAAAAGACCCCTAGAGCTGTCACGGGTTCAGGACTGACAGCTCCATGATTAGATTTCAGACTGCAAATTCTGATTAAAAACAACAACAACAACTTTAGATTCTTCTTTAAATAATTAGCATTTCTCTCGTAAAGCAATAAACTCATGCTGCATTTAAATACAACTGAACAAAGAACAGCTCTATCATGAGAAACGGTGCTTGCCTTGTTGCTGGAAAGAAGCCAAAGTTGAATGAATTGTTGTCTCACTTATCGTTATTATTAATACTTATGTTCTAGATAATTAAATAGCATTCTCTGCCTGTTGTTGTTTTCTAGACTAATGATGCCAGACAAAACCAGCTGTCTCTAAATTTGTTCAATGAGGTCTTGTCACTAATGTTGACTATCCAGATTTTAGGCACAGTGTACCTGTGACTTAAATAATCAGACTAATGGGGCCCAACCACATTTTTCCTATGTAAATATAGCCATAGGGAAATATGGATGCTTTCAAATGGGGCATAGTAGCTAAAATCTTCTCTAGTTATTAGAGATTCCATTTATTTATTTTCCATTTAGTTGCATGTTTTTTAAATTTTGTTGGGTTTTGTGGGACTGAAGGCCCCACAAGGTCGTGGGGTGTCCCTTATGCTGTGCTGAGGTGCAGGATCCGACAAATAAAGAGACAGGACACAGAAGTACAAGGAAAACGCAGCTGGGCTCAAGGGGCCATGCCACCTATGAGCGGAGTTAGGCGAGGCCCCGAATGTCCAGAAGCATGAGTATTTATTGTGTATAGCTTAGGGGGCAGGGCAGTGAGTGAAATCATCTTTAAGGATGGTAATAGGGTCGTGAGCAATAAAACAGGGGGTCCACCCCCATTAGGTCACCTAGGCTAGGAGGTGGACAGTGTACAGCAAGGGGCCCGTTCCCATCAAGGCAAGGGCCGTGTGCAGTAAGGGGTCCACCCTCATTAGGTCACCGCGGCTTGAAGGTGGGTCGTGCGCAGTGAAGAGGGTGCAGTGTGCAATACTTCTATCTATGGGGGGATGCTTTAAGTCACACAGAAGTGACACAGCTGTCAGGGTTACCGCCACCTGCTGGCAGCTTCCAATGAGTTCTATGGAAAGATGCTTTTCAAGCAGCACAGTAGCAAGATCTGATAAAGTTCACAGTCACCAAGGTGGATTGCCGGTCTGAGGGCAGCCTTCCACAAGAACTGGAGCAAGGTCCTACAACTCCCTTATCAGGAGGAGTGGCTCTTTCCCCAAGCCTGCCACACAGCGGGTATCTTTACGATACTGAACGCTGCCGCCTGGGCCATGGATTCTTGTCCTGGTGTAACTGTTTTTCCCTTAAATTATGCTCTGCACTGTGTCTGCTCTAGGCATTGCTCCGATTATAATTGCTTATTTCTTAATTCATGCTCTGTACTGTGTCCATTCTAAGCATTCCTCCGATTATGAACTAAGATACAATTTTATATATATATATATATATATATATATATATATGTAGGGAAATATTCTTTAGGCACTCATACTATGAACTATTATATAATTATACATAGAGGATAATATAAAGGGATCCTTCAAGCCCTAATTCTATAAACTAATATATGATTGTATAAAGGATTATATAAAAGGAAATAACTGAGTAGTAACACTATAAACTGAGATACTCTTCAGGCACTAATTGTGCCAGAGTTTTGCTTAGTTCTTCTTCCTTAGTGCCCATGGGGAGGGTTACCCACAGGGTTTAAGAAAAGAAAGAAGAGCAAGTATTTGGTTTGCTTTCTGCCTACTTTTTTTTTTTTTTTACACAGTAGAGAAAGGTTGACCCAGTCATAACTCAGACAACTAGCACTAGCCATTGTATTAAAATGTTTGAAGATTTCTTGCTGTTACTCACCAGCATGAGATGGTATTGAAATAAGAATGCATATCTGGAGAAACTATTGCCACTGGTTTTTTTTAAAACGTAATGATGCCAAGAAAGCGTTTTAATGTCAAGTGGCTGCCCCCATGAAGTAAACGAGAGGAAAATTCCTACTGGTAAATTTTGGTGATTCTAAAGTGGAAAAAGGCTTAAGTCATTTTACTGTCAAGAAAACTAATGAGACGAAAGCTTTGACCTTCAAAAGGTTAGATTAATGGGAAAAAAAAGTGTTGTGAGCAAGAAACAAAGTTTCTTTACTAGAATCTGGAAGTTTTAATATTCCGATTTGTCCTGTGTGTGTTAGGCATGGTGATTCATCCATTTATTCCGTAAACACTTTCTGAGTGCTGACTGTATTCCAGTATGACACGTACTCATTCTGCAATGATAACTTACATTGACATTTACGGGACAAGAAAGGACAACAAGTTTAAGATTACAATTGCTCTGCATCAGAGATTTTCAGAAAACTGCATGTTGTGTTTGTTCAGTTAGTTTACAGTATTGATTAAACTTTGTGACTGTAGATGAGCTATGAGTTGACACTTCAAATAAAATGTTTAAAAAAAAAAAGCCTCATTGGACCGGGGTAGAAAAAGCACTTGGTTTGATAGCGAAAGCAGCTGAACTCTTTTTTAATTCTTTGTATTAACATTTTTAAGCTTTTGGCAATTGATTTGCCTTCCAAAATTAAGACTAACAAACATGAAAATGAGTTTCTGGGGGTCATACTGAAATTATAGAAAATTTAAAAATATAAAACAGAATTATGTCTGCAATAATAGATTCTCCCTCCCTCATTTTCTTCTAAACAGAGCCATTTATTTTTATGAAAATTTAAGTGAGAGCAACTTGCTGAACTCCTTCAAGCTTTTAATCAAAATAGTGTGTCTAGCTACAGTATGAGAGGTAGAGAGAATCTAAGAAATAACATATCCATCCCAAAATCTATGCCAAAAAATTTACTGATGCACAAAGACATGAATATACTTACCCAAGTTCAGGCAGTTAGTAGAACTAAATCTGGAATCCATATATATCACCTCCTGGTTTGTAGGTCTTTATTTTACATAAAACATTTTCATCTACTGTATGCATATCTCTTAAATATGTCAAGCTTTATAAAGTATTAGTTGTGAAGAAAGATGAATTTCACTTCCGTTCTTCAAAACCATATATTCCTTTAAATAAGGTTATCTGCTCATAAATAGGCTATGGAGAATGTTCTCCGATGTCCTCATCTTCACTTTATGCTTTTTGTTGAAACTACTGACCTTGTTTCATTCCTTTTATTTGTATCGATAAAAAGTCTTAATTGGTTCGTTGTTTGTGATATTTAAATTATCTGAGTTTAAATAGTTAGCTAAACAAAGCTTTACTATGAATAATCTGACTTTCATTGATTCATTTGACTAAGCCAAAATAGGGTGATGATATCTAAATATCTTCTTCTTCCACTGTCAAAAACTTTTTTTCCTATTTCTTATTGAGCAGCTGATGTT
>NW_016107880.1:612337-628345 GCF_001604975.1 Cebus imitator | reverse complement strand
CAATTCTCCTGCCTCAGCCTCCTGAGTAGCTGGGATTACAGGCACGCACCACCATGCCCAGCTAATTTTTTGTATTTTTAGTAGAGACGGGGTTTCACCATGTTGATCAGGATGGTCTCGATCTCTTGACCTCGTGATCCACCCGCCTTGGCCTCCCAAAGTGCTGGGATTACAGGCTTGAGCCACCGCGCCGGGCCTTGATGTTTTATTTTTTAAAAAATTCATAGGAAATTAATAGGATTTCTATATACTTAGTTTTTTGTAGGTAAAGAACCTCTTTGCTTATTTATTTCTGCCTAACTTTAAAATAAGGTCGCTTTGATTTATACATTAAACCACCTTTATCAGAACTTTTAAATATGCTTCTCTCTTTTTTACCCCCCTTCATTATCCTCAGATAGCACTGCCTGAAGGTGACTCCCCTGATTTGAAAATATAAAGCTGGAGGATTAAAATGAATTCATGTACCTTCTGGAAGAACGTGCTGTGTTGGTGATGATAGAGCATTTTAATATCTTAGTTCTCTTCTTACTAAAGTGTGAACTCCTAATTCTTTTCCTCTTAGATAAACAGCTGTGTGTGTCCTAGGGCTTACATAGATTTTTACCTTAGAGTCTAGCTTGCCTCACAAACTGGGATTTACCAAGCCCCGCTGTTTGAAAAAAATTGGTTATGGGCTAAGAGCATGGTTACTCAGACCTCTATAGGTAACAGCACAGAGGTAAGGGAGGAAGCCTAGTAAGCAAGCTGACGTTATCGAATTTGTCTAAGCTCTCATCTTCCCACAGTTTATACTTCTCCTCTTCCCCATCCCATCTTAATCTCCTCAGTGTGTGTTCACGATTATGTGCCACTGTTTCAGATGAGGAAACTGAGAATCAGGGAAGAGGAGCCTGCATGCAGTCACACCATTTGTAATGGGGAGGCCAGATTTTAAATCCAAGCAGACTTACTCCAGAGTCCATATTCTTACTCCAATATTGCCAACTCTGGGACCCTATGCAACCTACTTAAAAATCTCTTGCCTTTGTCTCTTTGTAACCAGGTTTTTTGGGGGTGCTGGTGAGGCACAGCTCCTCTGAGAGAATGTTGTAGGTACTTGGTCTCCGCCCTCTTAAGAATAAGAAAAGGGACCACTGCAGGCGCGCAGTAAGCTTGTAAATACTGAACCCAAGAAGTGATGCAGAGAAAAGAGAGAAAAAGGAGAAGGGAGAAAAGCTTCCACGAGAAGTGTGGAAGGGGATTCCAGAGGGGAAATCCAGTGTTTGTGAAGGAGAAGGGTAATTTATCCTAGGAGAAATCCCCACCTTCCTAAGTTCCTCTGGCCAATGAAAGGAGTTCCTTTAAGCTTCCGCTGGGGTGATCGACTCTTAGTTTCTCCCCGCACCCGTGAAATTCAAACATAAACCATTAAGTCTCCCAGATGGAGAGATATGGGAGTGGGGCATGGCACTGGGAAATTCTTGCCCTTAAAACTACGCCCCCTTGTGGACCCGGAAAGAGAACACATTCCCTCATCTTGTCAAATCAAGGTGTAATAATACCTTCTTCATGAAGTTGTTGAGATACATGAGTTAATACTTATCTATACCTCATAACATTAAAAGTAGTTATAAAAGATAATGATGGGACCAGCCTTGGTGGCTCACACCTGTAATCCCAGCACTTCGAGAGGCTGCGGTGGGTGAATTACTTGAAGTCAGGAGTTTGAGGGCAACCTGGCCGACATGGCGAGACCCTGTTGCTACTAAAAATACAAAAATTAGCCATGTGTGGCGACATGTACCTGTGATTCCAGCTACTTGGGAGGCTGACTCAGGAGAATTGCTTGAATCCGGGAGGTGGAGGTTGCAGTGAGCCAAGATCACACCACTGCACTCCAGCCTGGGCAGCAGATTGAGACTCTATCTCAAAAAAAAAAAAAAAATCATGTTTAAAGTGATGACAATGTTGATGATGATGATGATAGTGAAGATGATGACAATGACGATGAAAGACTGTGATTTCTACTAGGATTGATACATTCCCAGTGGAGTCGGATTTCAACTAAAGATGCAGTGAAGTCCTCTTCTTGTGCCCCTAAACTATCTGGGCTCCTGAAAGTAATTCTTCTTAAGACCAAGTCTTCAGAGGAACATAGATTCCAAGTCTTTTCTTTACACGGCTTAACGTCCACACAGAACTGATGCTACCTGTTTAATATTCACCATCAGTAGTACTGGGGCCTCCAGCACAGACACACACAGCATATGTCCTCAGCCTCTACAAGGCAGTCACAGGGGCCAAGAGATATGTGAGCACATTCATTATATTCTGTATTTAAAAAGTGCTTTTCACTACACACTGGGGTCTGTTGGGGGGAAATAGGGGAGGGACGGTGGGGGGTGGGGAGTTGGGGAGAGAGAGCAAGGGGAGAGATGCCAGATGTAGGTGATGGGGAGGAAGGCAGCAAATCACACTGCCACGTGTGTACCTATGCAACAATCTTGCATGTTCTTCACGTGTACCCCAAAACCTAAAATGCAATAAAATAAATAAATGGAATTTTAAAAAAAAGTGCTTTTCAGTGGGGGAAGTGACCGTAAGTCAAACTGAAACTCCTCTCTTGAAGTACAGCTTTGAAGGGGCTGCGGTATACTTGGGAACAATGAGAATTTTGAATTAACAAAGTTGAAATTCTCTCCATAACAATAAATGGGTATTTGAACAGAGTTAGAAAATCATAATGACAGGCTCCAAGTATCATTGTCTCTTCCTCTTCTCCTTCGAGACAGCGCAGACAACCAGACCCATCCTTTTGGACCTAGTACAATGTCAGAGACAAACTTTTCTTGCAGTAAGGGATTTCAGAATAGTGTCATTATGGTACATTGTGAAAGAGTAAGCACTCATACAATGGGACTATTATTAGAGGTAATTCTACCTTAGAATGTGGTGATGGCTGCATAGTTTTCCTGAGATAACGCTGACAAATGTTTCTTGGAAGCTGTGGGAGAAGGCACTGCCCTGGGAAGTCAGAAGTTTGGTTAGCTGTGCTTGAAATCATTAAAGGAAATTATAAAGCATTTTAAATCAGGAGAACTTTAAATAATTACATTTATCATTTTGATGAGCATATTATTGTTTCCTATGAAAAGTTGGTTATATTAATATTTAATTGTCCCAAGGAAAGATTCCAATCGATAACACAGATCTCAATAATTTGGATTTTACAATAAATATTTTAGTCAGATATTTGAATACACACACATACACACACATATATATATTTATATTTGGTTTTAGCTTTTAAATTCATATTTTCTCATTTCTAAAAATCAATTCTAAGAAAACAAGTAAAATATTCACAGTTATAGAATTATATATAATAGTGAAAATTTTAAATATCTTGAATAGACAAAAATAATTATTTAGTCAGTCTCTTACATTTTCTTAGATTATCTCTGAAAAATCACATTTCTTGGGCTGGCAGGGTGGCTCACACCTATAATCCCAGCATTTTGGGAGGCTGAGGCAGGCAGATCACAAGGTCAGGAGATCAAGACCATCCTGGCTAACACAGTGAAACCTCATCTCTACTAAAAATACAAAAACTTAGGCGTGGTGACATGTACCTGTAGTCCCAGCTACTCAGGAGACTGACCAGAGAATCCCATGAACCCAGGAGGCAGAGGTTACAGTGAGCCAAGATCGTGGCACTGCACTCTAGCCTGGGTGACAGAATGAGACTGTGTCTCAAAAAAAAAAAAAAAAGAAAGAAAAAGAAAAAGAAAAATCACATTTCTCATAAATTACTAGGGGCTCCAAAGAAGCAAATCTCAGTTGAGGAGAGATGAGGATAGGTTATAGCCTTAAGACAACAACAGTTTTTGAGGTGGGGCCAGTTTCTGATGATTCTTATGTCCACTAAAATCTGAAAAATGGTGCATTAATCCTCACTTTTCGTATATTTTTTAATAGAAAAATTATAGATTTCTGAGAAGCATGTATTACATTCTCTCAACATGACTTTTAACTTCTTATACATGTTGTTTTTGCTTCATATAATTAGACAGCTCTGTTCTTGTTTACGTTTGTGATTATTATATCTTTGTGGATCAAACCTTTTTATCCATATGAAAATATTTCTTTTAGTCCCATTTAAGCCTCTTTGCCATGAATTCTATTTTGTCTTATATTAATACATAATTAATATAATAAAGAAGGTTGCTTTTCTCACTGCTGTTTCTCTTAGCATAGATCTTGAAAAATGAATAACTTTTATATTTTTCATATATGGGAAAAACTGTTATGCAAAAATATATATTTTTTAATAAGTAACTTTTATATAACTTTTTTTGCCTGAATTTTCCGTAACCAATATTCTCTTTTCAGATGTTGATTAATCAGTGTGAGTTTCCATGTTGTAATACTGAGCTCTCTGGACTATAAATCCAGAGGCTGATTAATCATAAACAAATTATTTCTGTGGAGGTACCGAAAAACTCTAGTTTTTAGCTGTTGTGAAAGAAAATAGGGTAGAAAATGTGGAATTAGGCCAGGTACGGAGACCCACGCCTGTAATCCCAGCACTTTGGGAGGCTGAGGTGGGTGGATCATCTGAGGTCAAGACTCAAAACCAACCAAGCCAAAATAGTGAAACCCCATCTCTACTAAAAATACAAAAATTAGCCGGGCGTAATGGCGGGCACCTGTAATCCCTGCTACTCAGGAGGCTGAGGCAAGAGAATTGCTTGAACCTGGGAGGCAGAGGGTGCAGTGAGATGAGATCATGCCACTGCATTCCAGCCTAGATGACAGAGCAAGATCCTGTTTCAAAAAAGAAAAAGAAACTGTGGAATTAAGCCTTTCTCTATTGTCTCAATTTGAATTAAAAGTAGTGAGGATAATTATTCTGAAACATGAGAGCTAGAAATTTTGATCTGAATTTAAACACACTAACATGGCCACAGATTAGAGCACTCATGAGAAGCAAATGAAGAGATAAATTGGCCAGCGTATGAGTCTGTTCTCACATTGCTGTGAAGAAATACCTGAGGCTGGGTAATTTATTTTAAAAAGAGGTTTAGTTGCTCATGGTTATGCAAACGGTACAGGAAGCATGATGCTGGCATCTGCTCAGCTTCTGGGGAAGCCTCAGGAAACTTGCAGTCATGGCAGACAGTGAAGAGGCAGCAGGCATGTCACATGGCCAGAGCAAGAGAGAATGAGGGGTAGGTGCCACATACTTTTAAATGACCAGATTTCATGAAAAGTCACTCACTGTCTGGAGGACAATACCAAGGGGGATGGTGCTAAGCCATTCCTTAGAAATCTACCACCATGATTTAATTACCTCCCATCAGACCCACCTTCAACACTGGGGATTACAATTTGACATGAGATTTTGTGAGGACACATCCAAACTATATCAGTCAGTATTACTTACACTTTACAACAAAGAATCATCAATCCCCATGATTTTCATCATAATTTACAATGACATGTGAGGGACCTCAGTTCTCATCCTTATTCTCATTCACTTAATCAAGAAACACTAAGCACTGACTGTGAACCAAGTGCTTTGGATACTTTATATCACTGAGAATTTCAAGAAAAAAAAAAATGCCCTTGCTGTAGAAGAACTTACACTCCAGTAGGATAAAAATAATGACCACTTCTTAAGCACAGTCATGCATGTGCTGCATGCCAGGTAATATCTATCTATCTATATGCTCTCAGAGCAATTATATAATGTAAATATCACTAACCTCAAAAGGACATTGAAACTGGGAAAGGCTCAGTAACTCAGTGAAGGCCATGTAGCAAAATACTAGTTAGCCTATCTGACTCCAGAACACGTAGCCTTGCCACTAAGCAGTACTTCTTCCACACTGAGCTCTGCTAATAACCAGAGAGACAGCAAGCTTGCAAGTCATTTAATTTCTGTTGTCTCTGTTTCCTCACTTGTAGGCGTGGACATCAGATTGGATGTTTTCTAAGGTGCTTCCCAGCTCCTGGCTTTTACATTTGACAGGTTTACTGTAGTTTCACCAACACACAGCAGATGGCAGTACAGAGCAAGAACCGGCTAACCTAGCTGCTCTTCAGGTCCCTATGATTCCAAAAATAATAATTTCTCTTCATTTCTGTGTTTTTTATTAGGTATTATATAGTCACTAAAAATGTAAAAACATTTTATGCAATAATTTATACTGTAAAGCATTTTTATCTTATGAGTTAAAAATGCATAGTTATGCATCATGTTTATCAATATCTGAAAATAATCTAAACATCTAAATCAGCTCATGATATTGTTAGTATTTTAAGTATCAGAAAAACAGAAGAGTAAAGTTATGGTTTCCAAATGTAAACATACATAAAAATGTATGACATTAATACATAGTATATATTATATAGACTATGCATAAATATGCATATATAAACATATGTAACATTAAAATATAGTTTAAAACTTATGCCAAAACACAAAGTATATTATTTGTTCATTCATTCAATATTTATTGAGCACCTGATGAGTAAGTGACTATTACAAGCCTAGAGATACAGTAGTAAACAACTAATCCTCCCCTTGTCAAGCCTATATTCCACTGAGGAGGCAATGATTGAATAAAAAGAGAGAAGATTAGTATATATAATATGCCACATAGTAATAAATGCAACAGAGAAAAAAATAAAGAGGCCTATGTCTACATGAGAAGGAGGGTGTGCTTTTATCATATTTTATATATATGTATAATGCATATTATGTGTGTTAATGAAAAGAGTCAAACTCTGTAAAATCTTTGAGATTTATTCTGAGCCAAATATGAGTGACCATGGCCCAAGGCACAGTCTCAAGAGGTCCTAAGACAATACACCCGAGGTAGTTGGGCTACAGCTTGGTTTTATACATTGTAGGGAGACATAAGACATAAGTCAATACATGTAAGGTGCACGTCGATTCAATCAGGGAAGGGGGACAACTTGAAGTGAAGGGAGAAGGTTCTGGGTCATAGGTGGATTAAAAGATTTTCTAATTGGCAACTGCTTGAAAGAGTTAAGTTATTAATATTATCGAAAGACCTGGAATCAGTAGAAGAGAATGTCTGGGTTAAGATAAGGGGTTGTGTTAGGCAGGTGAAGCCTCCAGGTAGCAGGCTTCAGAGAGAATCGGTTGTAAAAGTTTCGTATGAGACTTAAAAAAAAAAAAGCCAAACTCTCAGTAATTCTTTCCTGGGCTATGTTGGTATCTTATTGCTACAGAGTCTGCTTTGCCCATCTCAAAATGTCTGTTTTAATGTTAATGCTTGTCAACTGTGCCTGAATTCCAAAGGGAGAAGGATATAATGAGGCATGTCCAACCCCTAGCTCCCACTTCCCATTGTGGCCTGGACTGCTTTTCCCTTTCTTCCTTCCTCCCTTCCTTCCTCCCTTCCTCCCTTCCTCCCTTCTTTCCTCCCTTCCTTCCTTTCTCCCTTCCTCCCTTCCTTTCTTTCTTTTTAAATTTTACTTAAGTTCAAGGGTACAAGTGCATGTTTGTTACACAGGTAAACTTGTGCCATGGGTGTCTGTTGTACAGATTATTTCATCACTCCGGTATTGAGCCCAGTACCCATTAATTGTTTTTCTTGATCCTCTTGTTCCTCCCAGCCTCCACTCTCAGGTGGGGCTCAGTGTCTGTTGTTCCCCTTTATGTGTTACGTTTTCTCATCATTTAGCTCCCACTTATAAGTGAGAGCATATGGTGTTTGGTTTTCTCTTCCTGTGTTAGTTTGCTGAGGATAATGGCACCTAGCTCCATCCATGTTCCTGCAAGGGACACATTCTTTTGTATGACTGCATAGTATTCCATGGTATATATGTACCACATTTTCTTTATCCATTCTATCATTGATGGGCATTTAGATTGATTCCTTGTCTTTGCTATTGTGAATAGTGCTGCAATGAATATTCATATGCATGTGTTTTTTATAATAGAATGATTTATATTCCTTTAAGTTTATACCCAGTAATAGGATTGCTGGATTGAATGGCATTTCTGTCCTTAGGTCATTGAGGAATCACCACACTGTCTTCCACAATGGCTACATTAATTTACACCACCCCAACAGTGTAAAAATGTTCCTTTTCTCTACAATCTTGCCAGCATCTCTTATTTTTTGACTTTTTAATAATAGCCATTCTGATTGGTGTGAGATGGTATCTCATGGTTCTGATTTGATTTGCATTCCTCTAATGATCAGTAATGAGGTTTTTCTCATACGCTCATTGGTCACATATATGTCTTCTTTTGAAATGTATCTGATCATGTCTTTTACCTACTTTTTAATAGGGTTGTTTTTTTTTTCTTTTAAATTTGTTTAAGTTCCTTATAGACACTGGATATTAAACTTTGTCAGATGCATAGATTGTGAAACTTTTCTTCCATTCTGTAGGTTGTCTGTTTACTCTGTTGATAGTTTCTTTTGCTGTACAGAAGCTCTTTAGTTTATTTAGATCCTATTTGTCTATGTTTGCTTTTGTTGCATTTGCTTTTGGCTTCTTTGTCATGAAATCTTTGACTGTGCCTATGTCCCCAGTGGTAGGTTGTCATCCAGGGTTTTTATGATCTTGGATTTTACATTTAAGCCTTTAATCCATCTTGAGTTGATTTTTATGTATGGTGTAAGGAAGAGCCTTATTTCAGTCTTATGCATATGGCTAGCCAGTTATCCCAACACCATTTATTGAATAGAGAATACTTTCCCCATTGCTTGTTTTTTTAAATCAGATTTGTAGAAGATCAGATACTTGTAGGTGTTTGATCTTATTTCTGAGTTCTCTATTCCGTTCTATTGGTCAATTTTTTTTTGTACCATTACCATGCTCTTTTGGTTACTGTAGCCTTGTCGTATAGTTTGAAGTCAGTCAGCATGATGCCTTCAGCTTTGTTCTTTTTGCTTGGGATTGGCTTGGCTGTTCAGGCCCTTTTTTGGTTCCATATGAATTAAAAAAACATTTTTTTTCTAGTTCTGTGAAGAATGTCAGTGGTAGTTCAATGGAAATAGCATCGAATTTATAAATCACTTTGGGCAGTGTGACCATTTTAATGATTTTGATTCTTCCTCTACATCAGCATGAAATGTTTTTCCTTTTATTTGTGTCATCTCTGGTTTATTTGAGCAGTTCTTTGTAGTTCTCCTTATGGAAATCTTTCACCTACTAATGTAGCTGTATTCCCAGGTATTTTATTCTTTTTGCGGCAACTGTGAATGGGAGTTCATTCCTGATTTTTCTCTCAGAGTGGCTGTTGTTAGTGTATAGAAATGCTAGCAATTGTATCCTGAGACTTTGCTGAAGTTGTTTACCAGCTTAAGAGGCTTTTGGGCTGAGGCTATGGGGTTTTCTAGAAATGGGATCATGTCATCTGCAAACAGAGATAGTTGGACTTCTTCTCTTCCTATTTTAATGCCCTTTATTTCTCTCTCTTGCCTGATTGGCCTGGCCAGAACTTTCAATACTACGTTGAATAGGAATGATGAGAGAGGGCATCCTTGTCTTGTGCCAGTTTTCAAGGGAAATGCTTCTAAATTTTGCACCTTTAGTGTAATGTTAATTATGAGTTTATTATATATGGATCTTATTATTTTGAGGTATGTGCCTTCAGTACCTAGTTTATTGAGATTTTTTAACATGAATGAATGTTGAATTTTATCAAAAGACATTTCTGCATCTATTGAATTAATCATGTGGTTTTTGTCTTTATTTCTGTTTATGTGATGAACCACATTTATTGATTTGCATATGTTGAACCAATCTTGCATCATGGGGATGAAGCCTACTTGATCATACTGGATAATTTTTGATGTGCTTCTAGATTTGATTTCCCAGTATTTCATTGAAAATTTTTGCATCAGTGTTCATCATGAATATTTTCCTGAAGTTTTCTTTTTTTGTTCTATCTTTGCCAGGTTTTGATATCAGGGTGATGCTCACCTCAGTTAGGGAGGATCCCTCATTACCAGTTTTTTTGGAACAGTTTTAGCAGAAATGTACCAGCTCTTCTTTGTACGTCTGTTAGAATTCAGCTGTGAATCTCTCCAGTCCTGGACTTTTTTTTACTGGTAGGCTATTTACTACTGCTTCAGTCAGAACTCATTATGAGTCTGTTCAGGGATTCAGTTTCTTTCTGGTTCAGACTTAGGAGTGTATGTGTCTGTGAATTTATCCGTTTCTTCTAGATTTTCTAGGTTATACACACGCAAGTGTTCATAACATTCTCCGAAGGTAGTTCCTGTTTCTGTGGGGTCAGTGGTCATATCCCCCTTATCATCTTGGATTGTGTTCATTTGAATCATCTCTCTTTTCTTCTTTGTTAGTCTAGGTTGCAGTCTATCTGTTGCATTATTTTTTTCAAAAACCCGTCTCCTGGATTCATTGATCTTTTGAATGGTTTTTCATGTCTCTATCTCCTTCACTGAACTGCTTTTCAAATTAACTTTAGAATGTCCTCGGCTGAGAAGAAGGGTCCATTCAGTTGGTTGAGGGGCTTAGAATTTTATTTTTGATTTACATATGTATATAGTTTTGTGATAAGAACTGATTGGAGGGTGTAAAAGATATTTAAGATACTGTTCTTCTAATTTAAATGAGAATTACTTAGTGAAAAAAAAAAAAAGACAAAGCTTAAGCTGTAGATTATGAGGTACAGAGGATTTCTGTAGAATATCCGATCAAGGACCACAAAGCTTTTGACTGATGATTTCTGATGCTAAAAGACTAAGTGTTAGATCCAGGAGGACATGCCAGCTGGGTGAAACTACATTAGGAAAGACTTGGGTTTGAGAATGAATTGTGGGGGCCATAGGCTCTCGGCACTCTAAAGATTCATTAAAAATTGCTGACATGAGGTGAATTGACGAATAGAAAAAAGGGCATACAAATTTATTTAATATGCATACGTGGGAGCCTTCAGAATGAAGATCCTCCCCTATTTCCCCCCGACAGACCCCAGTGTGTAGTGCTCTCCCCACCCTGTGTCCATGTGTACTCATTGTTCAACACCCACCTATGAGTGAGAACATGCGGTGTTTGATTTTCTGCTTTTGTGTCAGTTTGCTGAGAATGATGGTTTCCAGGTTCATCCATGTCCCTACAAAGGACACGAACTCATCGTTTTTGATGTTTAGCCAATTTTTTTGTCTAAACATAGAAAAAACATTAATATACCTGGATAATATTTTCAAAGTAATATATATACATGTATGTGTGTGTGTATGTTAGCAGCAATGAAATCTTCAATATTGAGAGCATGGCATCTCTCTTTAAAGATCATCTGGAGCTTGGTGGCCCATCCCTGTTGTTTCTTCTAAGCTGCAACTAGAGATTGCTAGTTGGTTCACAGTAAGAAACAGGGTCAGTCTAAATTGCAGGAAAAAAGAGAAAGTTAAAATAACTGATGAGACTAGAGTCTAATAACAGGTGCACCATAGTTCTTGAAACATAATTTTTCTCTCCCATTCTCATTTTTCTTAAAACCAAATCATAATGAGACTGATTTCTTTTCAAAATAGGCTTTAGCCTTATTATACTTGGCCTGGTGATTTGCATGAAGCACTGCAAAAATAACTATTTGTCATCTAAGCTCATTTTTAAATTGGCTTTGATGGAACCTCAGTCCATAAGAAATGTGAGATAACAACTTTTGAAGCCTTAAGCCCAGCCATATGTTTGTGCCATCAAATACCTGTATGAGTTGGGTACATTTCTCTCCTCATGGTCCCAAGATAACTTGGAGCTCCCAGGCCTGTACTTACCACACATCAGGTACCCTGTACACAGACTTATGAAAATAAGGTATGAGACTAGTTTTTCCAAGGGGCTTTTATTGCTCAGTAAGTCAAATTTGATTACTTAAAGGAAAGCATGCCATTCCAGTCAAAACCTTGGTAAAATAACCAGTTTCTCCAATTGTCTCGAACTCCCAACTTCAGGTAATCTGCCCACCTCGGCCTCCCAAAGTGCCAGGTGTGGTGGCTCATGCCTTCCAATTTATTTTTAGGCCAAAGAGTATTATAAAGGAAAACTAGTTTTTTGTGTGTTTTAAGGTTTGGGGATATCAAACTTTTCACAATTCTTGAGGATGCATCCAAGGCATGTGTCCCCAGTATGGAAACACAGTTACCCATGTGCAAAGAGAGAACAGGGGAGGGAAAAAAAAGGAAAAGAAAAAAGACAGCATCCCCTCTTATTTCCCTATCCTGAACAGGGCAGTTCCCATTCATCCTTAGAATTCCGGAGCGAACCAGTCTTACCATGTACCCTTAACCTTCTTCCCATCTTGACACGATTACCCACTTTAGAACAGAGGAGGCACTAGAGCAAACAGAGGGCCCTCTATTCATCCTTGGGATTCGGGAATGTACTGGTGTTACCACTGCCCTTGCCCATGTACCCCTAACCCTGCCTTCATCTCTGTTCCCATGATAATCTGTTAGCCTCAGACTAGCATTCATCTCTGTCCTGTGGCTCTCTTGAGCCTGTGACCTTGGGCCAGCCTGTGCCCTTGTCTCCATGACCTTATGATGAGGCTCTCCTCAGAGCACTTTAGCAACAAAATGATTATCCCTTTTCTCAGAGTCCCATTTCCCATGTCCTTTAAGTAGACAGGAAGGCTGTTTTATAGCTAGCTGCTGCAAGAATCTGGACTTTCCTCCCTTTGAATAAGACCTTGAAGGTCTTGACGCATATTAAGAAGGGCGTGGATGTGATTAGAGAAATGGAGGCTACAGGAGGAAGTGGGAAGAAACAAGAGGAATACTCATGGAAAGCCTTTATATGTTGGATTCAAGGGGGGAATGTCCATTTGCCCTCTTAACATAAAGAAGGAACTTCTGGAGAACTTGGGGCTTGGCATAAGTGCTTACAAATGGTAAATAAAGAATTTTCCCTTCTCCCAAAGGGCTGCTAATTTTAAAAAACCAAGTAGGTAGGACCCTTAAAAGGCCACAGAGTGAGGCCCTGTGCAGGCAGAAAAGCTACTTCAAAAGCCACTGAAAAACAGCTCTGGGAACAAAAAGTATATGGTAAGTCATAAGGAGCTGGCAGAGTCAGAGTTCCAATTAGTGTACGTCCTGGCAGTGAGCCAACAGACATCTGAAAGGGAGCCTATGTCTTTGCTGCTACATAAATACAGCAAGAGCCCTGGGCACATAAATAACAGTGAGTGTGTGTTTACATGTGAAATGAAAACAGAGAAGAGGCAGACTTGCTGTACGATGGACTGTCTGGCAGGTGTGCAAGGCCATTTCAGAACATACACAGAGACAACAGGGGAATAGACTGTGTAGATTTTGGGGAAAGAGCTGATTTCAGTTGAAAAAGCAGAGGAAACCCCAGACATTGCACGGCTTAGGCTTTAGCCCTACTACTCTGTGACCCTCCTGTCCAGAAGGGCCATACGTGTCTCAGGTCTACTCAGTACAGACTCCAGGGTTCTTCTTTCCCACATGAGCCACCCATCAGAGTGAACTGAGGGATCAGCCAGGGGAGCAGAGCCACTGTGGCTGAGAGGAATCATCCCTGCCAGTTGGTTAGTCAGCAGGAGAGAAAAAGAGGAGGAGAAAACCATGGAGGAATTGAACACCTGCAGCTGAAGAAGGCAAGTCATAGAGGCGTCTTAACACTGAGTAACGTATCCAAGTCATGGCACAAAGTATGTTAGCCGCGGTGAATCCATACAGGTCTGAAGCAAACTTGATTCTTGCCTCCTCCAAATAAAGAATTTGACCAAGGGGCGTAAAGCAGAGAGAGAGAGAGAGAGACCAAGACAAATTTTAGAGCAGGAATGAAAGTTTATTAAAAAGTTTTAGTGCAAGAAACAAAGGAAGTAAAGTACACTTGGAAAGGGCCAAGTGGGCAACTTGAGAGATTCAAGTGCATGTTTGACCTTTGACTTGGGGTCTTATACATTGGCAGGCTTCTGGGAGGTTGCACTTCTTTTCCGCTGATTCCTTCCTTGGGGTGGACTATCATATGCACAGTGGTCTGCCAGTACTTGGGAGGGGCTGCATGCACAGTGCGTTTACTGGAGTTGTACACACGCTCACTCGAGGTGCCTTTCCCTTACCAACAGAGTGTTCCTACAAGGTCATATACTGGTTAAACTCTGCCATTTTGCCTCTTAATGCACATGCTTGAGCATACTTGCTCAACTCCTGAGTCTTATCGACAAGTTGCTGTTACCAGTTTCAGGGGTTTTCTGTCTATTTGGAGACTGCCTTTCCCTGGTGCTGGCTACAATCAGTTATTATTTTAGAGACAGTTTAATAACTGCCTGACCATCGCCTGATGGTCACCTGACATTGCTGGTGGCAGGGACCCCTCTCCTGCCCTGCTCATGTCTGCCTACCTACCTACTGTAGTATGTGTGTGTATGTGTGTGTGTATGTGTGTGTCTGTGTGTGTGTCTATATGGTCAGTTGGTAATAAATGCAAATAAGAAAAAAAGAAAGCTTCTAGTTAGCTTCTCCAATCTGCTACCAAATTTACCCCACAATGGGTCTAGTTATCATCTGGACACGCATGTAGATTAGAAAGATACTAAAGTGCATTGGACTTAGACTCATATAGAAAATCCTTTGAAAATAAAAGGAGGTCCTCTCCTGAGGTCAGTCTGAAGATCTGAAACCAAATCAGTCCCCCAGATATTTTTTAGTGTATGTCTCAGTTCCAGGGGTCTTAACCTCTCTAGAATTCTCCAGACCATGCAAGACCTCAGACCACAGCCTGAGAGGATAGGACATACTTTGGTTTCAAAGATGAAGTAACATTCCTTGACTTTTGAGGTTGTTTGCTTATTAGTTCACTAATTGTTAGCTTCCTTCAGAATTGTACTATCCAAGGAAGACCAACGCTAATACGTAATTGACAGGATCTAAAAACCACGTGTTGTAGCCATAAAAAGGTACCACCCAGATCTCATGCTGTGGGATCATAATAGTCTGAGGGCCAGTTTCTGGCCACTCTGAATCTACCACATTGGTTTCAAGCTTGGTGTTTTCTCCAGGCCGTTTCTGGTACAGTGCCTAAGCGCATCAGAAGTATGAAAACAGACAGCCAGCACATGGTGGTAGCGCTCTGATGAGTGACTCTGATTTCCAGGCCACCCATCAGCCTGCCCAAACCTTTCTTAGAAATGCCTTGCAGTCCGAGGCTCCGCCTGTCTTCCCTCCTTCCTTCATAACAGGATCAGACCTAAGCTTCAGTCTGAAGGCTCCACTGCCTTCTCCTGCCCCCTTCCCCCTAGATCACCTCCCTCTCTCACCTCATCATAGGAATTTGCTTCAAGACAGCCTTGAATTTACATACCACATGAATATGTATCTGTATTAGAGGAAAGATGATCACCCCTCTATTTTTCCCCTTCCCCTCATGTATACATTGTTTGTAAAAACCTAGACCTCCTCTGTGAGAGTAGTTGTCTTTGATTAACGTTCAGAGAATCCGCCCTGGCAACGTGGAGTGAAGATGATGCATCCACCCACACATCTCACCTTTCTTACTTATGACAGTATAATTCTAAGCAATCTGGGATTTTCTAATATTTTTCCTAAATTTTTATAGCAGCCCGTCTAACTCACACCTCTGTGGCATGGGGACATGGGGGTGGCACACGCACATCTCACCATTCTGTGGCAGCATTTAGTGCAGTTCACCAGATAGTGCCAGGTCATTCCCAGGGCACACCACAGAATTACATTTCCCTGCCTTATTTACAGATAGTCGTGATCCTGGGATTTGCACTGGCCAATATGTAAGCAGAAGTCTCAAGATGGATATAGCTGGAGGCAATTATCATATGCAAACTAATGCAGGAACCGAACAAACAAACAAAACAAATACTGTGTGTTCTCACTTAAGAGTAGGAGCTACGCCGGGCGCAGTGGCTCATGCCTGTAATCCCAGCACTTTGGGAGGCCGAGGCGGGTGGATCATGAGGTCAAGAGATCGAGACCATCCTGGTCAACATGGTGAAACCCCGTCTCT
>NW_016107880.1:591609-612171 GCF_001604975.1 Cebus imitator | reverse complement strand
GGACACAAAGAAGAGAACAACAGACACTGGGGCCTACTTGAGGTGGAGGGTGGGAGGACAATGAGGATAAAAAAACACCTATCAGGTTCTGTGCTTATTATCTGGATGATGAAATAATCTGTACCAAACTCCCACGATGTGCAATTTACCTATATGACAAACCTGCACATGTGCTCCTGAACCTAAAATAAAAAAGTTAAAAAATGAAAAAGAAATGTCAAGAGCCAGCGCACATCCCCAGTGTCTCCCAACTGCTGTGCTGAACTTGGAAATGCATGTCCAGATGAAACCCTTGCCAGCCTGTGCCCCTCAGTGACCACAGTGACCAGATCCTTGTGCCAATGTCACTGCTCATGTCACATGAGCAGGAGCCAAACTTGTGTTTGGAATTATTTATCACAGCATAGGCAGACCTATATCTTCTCTGATGAAAAAACTCCTTGAGAACAGAAAACATGCCAACCTTTCTGCTCCTAAAGCACCCACAATAATACTCCAGTTTAAATACTTAATGAAGATTATCTAAATCATAAAATTTGATCTCAACTTGATTCAAAGCTTTGGTGCCTACCTCCTAAATATGAAAAGGGAATTTTCTCTTAACCATTCTAGGAGCATGCGTTTTCCAAAGCCAGTGCTCAACTATACACCGAAGAAAATGTTATTTTCTGTGAGTAACATGTAATTAAAGAAAGAATGTTATGAAAGATTTGATATTATGGCTAAAAACTTAACCACCTTTTAAATGTTACCAAATATGAAAAATCTCAATTTAGATTAGCACCTGTAGCATTATCATATTGGGTGTGTTTGGGTCTTCTTGTACCTTCAGTATAATTTCTGAAAAAAAACTCCAATTGAAAAGAGTTGATAAAGTTACAGAGAATTTTCCATTCATTAAATTCAACTAAATACTAACACCAGTGTTTCCTGCTCTTCGTAAAGGAATAGTACACCCCTGTTATCTGTGTATACTGTTGTGTAGTTATGGTTTATACTTGTGGATTTTCTAGAACTATTTACATGGAGCTATTAAATGAACTGTGATCTTATCCATACAGAACAAGGATTCTTTTCAACTTGGAAGAAATATGCACTTTTCAAAACAGACTAATGGTTTACTTTGCTATCCTGAGAAGGCTTTTCGTTAAAGTTTTTGAGAAAAAAATCAATTTTAAAAGAGTCCCCAGTGTGAGAGATTTGGGGATGTTTTTCCTCTATACCAATATAGTATCCCTCATGGCTTCCCATGGTGACAAGTTCATAATGCTACCACCAAGTAAAGTTTCAGAGAATATATATTTATACCTAAAAGATCAGGGAGCAAGTGAGAATCATGAGAGAAAGTTCTGCCACAAAACTAGTGACAAAATCACCTGACAGCAAACGGCACAGAAGTACCAGGTGGCAGTCACACTGCCTTTGACCTCACCCCTAATGGTTGTCAGGTTGCTCTGTGTTTAATAGAATTAAAGACTTATAAGACCAGTTTTTAGATTTCTAGAATACCCTTGCTTCAAAGTAATCAAGAAACTATAAAATCACTGTTAAGGTTTATCTACATGAATAGAATCCACATTTTACAAATGAGAAATTTCATATTTTAAACCATTTTTAATCATATAACACCAAACGCTGGATTTTACCCATAATTCCAGAAACAAGGTGTATTAGTCCCTTCTTGCATTGGTATAAAGAACTACCTGAGACTGGGTAATTTATAAATAAAAGAGGTTTAATTGGCTCATGGTACAGGAAACATGGCTGGGGAGACCTCAGGAAATTTTCAATCATGGTGGAAGGTGAAGGGGAAGCAGGCACCTCTTCACATGAAATGCAGAAGAGAGAGAGCAAAGGGGGAGGTGCTACACACTTCCAAACAACCAGATCTCATGAGAACTCTAATTCAACATCAGCTTCAGATAGTGTTATGGTTTAGCTGTGTCCCCACCCGAATCTCATCTTGAATTGTTGTTCCCATAATCCTCACGTCATGAGAGGGACTCAATGGGAGGTAATTAAATCATTGGGGGGGGTTACCCTTCAATCTGTTCTTGTGATAGTGAGTTTTCACAAGACCTGATGGTTATGTAAGGGACTTTGGCCCCTTTCATTCTGCACTTCTCCTGTTGCCACTATGTGAAGAAGGATATGTTTGCTTCCCCATCTGCCATGATTCTAAGTTTCCTGAGACCTCATCAGCCATGCTGAACTGTGAGTCAATTAAATCTCTTTCCTATATAAATTAACCAGTCTTAGATATGTCTTTATTAGCAGTGTGATAACAGATTAATACAGTAAATTGGTCCCACAGAGAGTGGGGCATTGCTGTAAAGCTACTTGAAAATGTGGAAGTGACGTTGGAACGGGTAACAGGCAGAGGTTGAAACAGTTTAGAGGACTCAGAAGACAGGAAAATGTGGGAAAGTTTGGAACTTCCTAGAGACTTATTAAATGGCTTTGACCAAAAAATGCTGATAGCAATATGGACAGTGAAGTCCAAGCTGAGGTGGTCTCAGATGGAGATGAGGAACTTGCTAGGAACTGGAGCAGTGCTGACTCCAGCAATGCTTTAGCAAAGAGACTGGTGGCTTTTTGTTCCCACCCTAGAGATATGTGGAACATTGAATTTTAGAGAGATGATTGGGGTATCTGGTGGAAGAAACTTGTAAGTGGCAAAGCATTCAAGAAGAAGCAGAACATAAAAGTTTGAAAAATTTGTAGCCTGATCATGCAATGGAAAATAAAAACCCATTTACTAGGGAGGAATTCAAGTCGGCTGCAGAAATTCATGTAAATAATGAGGAGCCAAATGCTAATCATCAAGATAATGGAGAAAATGTCTACAGGGCATGTCAGAGACCTTCACAGCAGTCCCTCCCATCACAGGCCTGGAGGACTAGGAGAGAAAAATGGTTCTATAGGCTGGCTCCAAGACCCCCATGCTGTGTTCAGCCTCAGGACTTTGTCTTAGCCACTCCAGCCATGGCTAAAAGGGGCCAAGTTACAGCTCAGGATGTTGTTTCAGAGGGTGCAAGCTCCCCAGCCTTGGCAACTTCCACATGCTGTTGATCCAGTGGGTGCACAGAATATGGGAAACTCTGCCTAGATTTCAGAGACTATATGGAAAAGCCTGGGTGTCCAAGCAGAAGTTCACTGCAGGGGCAGAGCCCTCATGGAGAACTTCTGCTAAGGCAGTATGGAAGGGAAATGTGGGGTTAGAATCCCCACAGAGTCTCCACTGGGACATTGCCTAGTGGAGCTGTGAGAAGAAGGCCGTCATCCTCCAGACTCCAGAATGTTAGATCCACCAACAGCTTGCATTTTGTGCCTGGAAAAGCTGCAGACACTCAATGAGCGCCCATGAAAGCAGCCAGGAGGGGAGCTGTACCCTGCAAAGCCACAGGAGCAGAGCTACCCAAGACCATGGGAGCTCACCATTTTCATCAGTGTGACCTGGATGTGAGACATGGAATCAAAGGAGATCATTTTGGAACTTTAAGGTTTAATGACTGACCTGCTGGATTTAGACTTGCATGCAGCCTATAGCCTCTTTGTTTTGGCCAATTTCTTTTATTTGGAATGGGTGTATTTACCCAATGTCTGTACCCCAATTGTATATAGGAAATAACTAACTTGCTTTTGATTTTATAGGCCTGTAGGCAGAAGGGAGTTGCATTGTCTCAGATGAGACTTTGAACTTGGGCTCTTGAGTTTATGCTAGAATGAGTTAAGACTTTGAGAGACTGTTGGAAGGGCATGATTTTGTTTGAAATGTGAAGACATGGGATTTGGGAGGGGCCAGTGGCAGAATGATATGGTTTTACTGTGTCCCCACCCAAATCTCACCCAAATTATGGGAATTGTAGTTCCCATAATCCCCACATGTCATGGGAGGGATATAGTAGGAAGTAGCTTAATCATGGAAACATTTACTCTCCATGCTGTTCCCATGATAGTGAGTGAGTTCTCACAAGATCTGATGGTTTTATAAGAGCCTTTCTCCCAGCTTCGCTCTGCATTTCTTCTTGCTGCTGCCATGTGAAAAAGGATGTATTTGCTTCCCCTTCTGCCATAACTGTAAGTTCCTCAAGACCTCCCCAGCCATGCTGAGCTGTGAGTCAATTAAACCTCTCTCCTTTATAAATTACCCAGTCTTGAGTATTTCTTTATTAGCATCAGGAGAACAGATAATACAGGTGGGGACACAGAGCCAAGCCATATCACAAGGTAAATAGAAAAATGGGGTAGCTAAGATCCAGAAATGTGATACACCTTTAAATTTTGCCTTATTTGTTGGTATCTTAAAACTAACCCCCATGGTGGACTTAAGGAGGCTGGCCCCCCAAAAAAACAATTGCAGTTTCAAAGACACAAACTGTTTGGGAAAATAAAAGTCATACTGGCATATAAAGAAAAAGGAAGAAGAAACAAGTGAACTATTACAACACATTCTGATGACCCTAATTGAATATGACAACAGAGGATAATAGGATGAGCCTTCCCCATGAAGGGTGATGGAGAGGAAAATGCCACAGTGGAACTTCAGTTATGAATCAAAGTCTCTAAGTGTTCTTTGGAAAATGTTTCCAGTGCTACCTGCTGTTTTTGTCAGGGTTTAGTAATGAGCTTACATCTTTCAAAGATAAGAGGCAAGTGATTTCATCTTTCTACCTCCCCACTTGGATTCGTAGATTAAAGTAATAAACAGTTAATTTCCATTGCTTTAAATCAATACTTTTGAGTTCTCTGTGTTATCCTTTGTCATTTTTCTCAAACAAGTGACATAAAAGGCTATCCTGTGAGCATTAATCTGTTTAAAAATATAGATGGCAATAACTGGAACTGACATTCCTAAGATTTTAGAAACTGTACAAGTTTCCACTGAGTTTTAATACAGTGGATAGAATTCTATATTAACGATAAGCTTAATTTTAGTTTCAAATTAGACTTTGCTAAAACTATTTTAACTTTTATCAACCTTAGTTTCTGTTCCATGAAGTGAGGATGAAAGTAATACCTATCCTGCATATACTTCACATCTATGCTGTGAAGAACAAATAAAATCTGTAAATAAAAGTATTTGCATATTTCAAAACCCCGTACAAGTCTAGGGGATTAGTATGTAAATATGTGTAATATTAATGCATGTGATATTAATGCTTGCTCTCCTGTCTTGAAATGATAGCATTTTTTTCTCCTAAAGTTCTCAAAAAGAGAACTGAAAATACTAGTCTGTTTTACCTCCACAGTGTATAGCTGTATGCACTTAGAGAAATAGGGCAAGACAGAAGTATAGGAAGCTGGCATTGGACCCCACCCACTTAGGCCAATGCATGGGACAGCTACTTATCACACTTGGTTGTAAATGCTTCTTTAACTTCTGTCTCCCTTACTAGAGAAGGAATAATATCTGTCTTAGAAACCATTGTTTTTCTACCACTATCCCTCTTAAGTCTTGCTTAGATTATTACACTGGATGGGTGAGTAGGCACTGAGTGACTGACAGGCCTTGTCAAGAAAATGCCTCTTGACCAAAAAAGATTTGGCAAACTGCAAACTTCATGCTTGATCATGCTGTGAAAAAACTCCTTGTAATTTAGAATCAATATGGTACAAGATAAAGATAAAAGGCAAAATTTGAATTTCATTACTTTCAAATGTCAAGAATGAGCTCTGATGGCTTAGATTAGTGTTTCAATTATCCATCTTAAATATGAGCAATTACATTTCTTCGAAAACTAACACTTTTTTTTAAATGACTGAATAAATGTTTTTATATACTCTTGTATGATGTAATTCACAATTCTACATTTAATTTGTTTTTCTAATAATCTATTCAAATGAACATGGGAGAGTTGAGATGAACAATAGTCTCCTTCTAATTCAAAAAGAAGTTTGGGGGACTGAGTGCTGTGGCTCATGCCTGTAACCCCAGTATTTTGAGAGGCCAAGGCTGGAAGATTGCTTGAGCCCAAGAGTTTGAGACCAACCCGGCAGTGTAGTAAGGCCCCGTCTTTAGAAAAAAAAAAAAAAAAGTAGCTGGGCATGGTAGCATGCATCTGTAGCCACAGCTACTTGGGAGGCTGAGGTGGGAGGATCACTGGAGCCCGGGAGGACCAGACTGCAGTGAGTTATGATCAAACCACTGTACTCCAACCTGGGCAACAGAGCAGCTCCATCTCTAAAAATTAATAAATAAAAATAAGTTTTTGCTTTCTCATTAAACCTCAATAATCTAATGGAAGAAGCCATTTTATAGGTGATAAGCAGATTCATGCACCATATAACAGCTGGATTCTTGATCTGGATGAAGGTGACTGACCAAGATCTTTTCCTAAAGGTAATATGTGTCTTCAGACATCTGATATAAATAGACTAAAATGACAACTTTGGCATTCACCCCTACCTGTAACACCTAAGTCACACAGGACTTGGTTTCTAGTTTGTCAACTTAGCATGTATAACATTTGAAATTATGTTTCATAGCTAAATATTCTTTATTTTGTAAATACCTGATCTGTTTCTTGTATCCATTTATTACTATTGGCTACTTTACATATAGTTTGATCATGATGCAAGCAAGATGATGCAATACAATTTTTTATTATAACTAAGTCTCACTACATTTACCCAAGTAATATTTATACAATATTTTTCCAAAAATATGTTTTACATCATAAGCAAATCATTATTTCACTATTTACCACATAAAGATTGGTATGCTAATTATGCATGTGTTATTATAGTTAAAGCAAACCATTTTATTTGTCTGAAAATTATCTGAGAATTTCTCATAAAGACAGGGAGATCCTGGAGTGGAATTTAGAAATAGTTACACAGACAACATAAATGTTCTTTTTGCATGGTTCTGCATTCAAAGTAGGGTTAAACAAGATTTGACTCTAATTTTCTTCTGGAAATTCAACATTGAAGTAAGTTATTAGAGTAGGCTGGAAAATACACTTTCCTATAATTCTGTAACAGAAATATCTTGTTCCAGGATGTGGAGGCAAAGAATAAGGGTCATTAGCACCTCTCTCAGGTCTTATCAATCTGACATCCCAAAATTGTCACATCTGTAGATCTGCACCTTTATCCTGAGGCCAGTTTAGAAAGCAAGGATGAAGGCCCTGTTGCCCCTAGACATGAACTTCAGACCCCTATATCTATCTCCGGTTATATGTGTTCCACAGACACTTCAAGCTTAGCCTCTCCAAGGAAGAACTTCCTATCAACCCACAACCTCCAAGGATAAATTGTCCCAATGTATCCACTTCTTCAATTACTAGTGATAAAACTTTAATCAGTTCTTTATTTTTCTTTCTAAAAACATCTATTGAGAACACTTCAGACGCTGGGCTAAACACTAGCTAGAGACCTAAGGAGATGATGCCCAAATACCCATATAATCCCAGCACTTTGAGAGGCTGAGGTAAAAGGATTGCTTGAGGTTATAGAGAGCTATGATCATCCCACTGCACTCCAGGCTGGGTAACAGAGCAAGCCACTGACTTAAAAAAAAAAAAAAAAAAAAAAAAAA
Organism: Cebus imitator; assembly: GCF_001604975.1. Classification (NCBI taxonomy): domain Eukaryota; kingdom Metazoa; phylum Chordata; class Mammalia; order Primates; family Cebidae; genus Cebus; species Cebus imitator. The sequence continues at coordinate 604,628 of NW_016107880.1, read as the reverse complement.
AAAAAAAAGTTTAAGAGATTAATGTTTTAAACAAAGAATGCCAAATAGTAGTAAAATACTACACTTGGCATGATCGACAACAAAAAAAAATCTAATTAACATTATATTAATCTATTAAACGGTAGGAAAGAAAACCAGCAATATGATTTACCAAGTTTTTTGTTTGTTTTGTTTTGTTTTGTTTTGATTGTGACCAGGGTCTTGCTCTGTTACCCAGACTGGAGTGCAGTAGTGACATGATCATGGCTCACCGCAGCCTCAACAGCCCAGGCTCAAGCAATCCTTCCGCCTCACCCTCCCAAGTAACTGGGACTACAGGGGAAAGCCACCATGCTCGACTAACTTTTTTATTTTTTTTTTTTCTGTAGAGATGGGGTCTTTCTATGTTACCCAGGCTGTGATCTCTACTTCCTGGAAACTCAACTCAAATTTTAGGTAATTTTGGAAATTGGAAGCCAATGATCAAGAATTATTAAAAGATACCAAGGAGTTATCAGTTCCTTTTTCCTTTTATTTTGGGCACATATGAAACTTTTTTAAGTGGAGAAGGTGAGATGATTAAAAAAGGGTTTCATGGACGGTTCCTAAGGCAGGAGAGCTGAGGGACAGTGAGGCAGGTAAGTTAGTGAGAGATGAGAGTGGCTAGCCGTGGAGGACGGCTGCCCATTAGAACAGACCATCTCTTAGAAGGGATAAAAATATTATGTTGACCTGAGCAATAAATTTGGGTGAGTTACGATTATAACTTGTCTTTTGTTACTCATCTCTTATTGACACTGTTCTTTAGTTTACCTTGGTGTTTGCTGAGTTGTTTCCTCCATGGGGGGCGTGGGAAGGTGGTGATATGCAGTGTTCCCTAAGCCTGAGCAATGAAAAAATTCAACAAGACATTTATAATCATGATCCGGTCACCTCCCCCCAGGCCCTATCTTTAACCCTAAGGATCACAATTGACATGAGATTTTGTAGTACTATTTCTTTTACATGAGATAAACCTAGGAATTTTTTTTTTTTTTTTGAGATGAAGTCTTACTCTGTCACCCAGGCTAGAGTGTAGTGGCACAATCTCAGCTCACTGCAACCTCTGCCTCCCAGGTTCAAGGATTCTTCTTCCTCAGCCTCCCAAGTAGCTGGGACTATAGGTGCCCACCACCGCGCCTGGCTAATTTTTGTATTTTTAGTAGAGATGGGGTTTCACCATCTTGGCCAGGCTAGTCTTGAACTCCTAACCTCGTGATCCACTCACCTTGGACTCCCAAAGTGCTGGGATTACAGGCATGAGCCACTGTGCCCGACTGGGATTTGTATTTTCAACAAGTGTGTCTATTGATTCTCAACACTGGGCAATTTAGAGAAATATCTACTTGGTTTTGTGTGCTGATTCAAGTGTTCAAATTGGAGGAGTATAGATATGTTGCTCGTGGCTTTTTACTGTTGGAAGTTACACTCCTTTTACGTGAAGCCATAAACAGCATTTAGATGATTCATTCTGTAAATATCCCAAAACCCAGACATTAACGGTAAAGGGATTGAACTTTGCAGGAAAGAGAAACCTGGACTTATGTAAACACTGTTAAGGAAATATTAATATTACTTGTCCTTTGTATTTTGTGCTTGTCTCCTGGAAGACATTTTGTATCCCTTGATTTTTAAATTTTTTTTAATAATTCAAGTTTGCCAGAGGCAAACTTTGTGTTTCTTCTCATTTCTCATTCAATTCTTTATATTTTCTTCTCTTTTATTGATGATGCCTCCTAAATATCTTGGTTGCTATCTTTGCAGTTTCTACATTCAATATACAGAATAAAGGAAATGTTTTATATTACCCAATTTGCATTTAGTAATAATTTTAAAGGCTTTTTAAATGCACAGTTATGACATTGGTCAGTCTTCATTATGCAATGCTAAGATGATATTCAAGTTTTATCAATTTCCCCCCTACATAGTTCTTATTTATTAACACTTGATAAAATGATAATATCTCAACACCAGGTGTCTGATTCAGCTTTTTAGTTGTTCTCAATAAGTTTCTGCCGAGATTTGCTGGGCCTGTTGCTCCAGTGTATCCTTGAAGGATACACACAAAGGGAAACACAAATCACTTCTGTGGATATTCTAAATCAGAATTGTGATCCATAAAATCTTCAGGTGCTTGCTTCCCTTACTTATTAAGTCCAACTGGGGATGTTGAAGTATAAAAGAAAAGTTGTGTCTGTCTTTCCAACACAGTCTTCAGAGATGAAAGGCAAAAATAAACAAGTAAATAAGATGTAGGTAACATCTAAACTGATGATCCTTTTGAAATCTTCCACATAAATATTCTCCACCTGGGAATTTTGGCTGAGATAAATACAACATATGGTTTGTTGAAGAGGTTTTAATATAAATAAATGCTAGTTTTCATCAGAATGCAGAAAGACATCTGCCCAGAAACCATGGAATTAGATACTACTTTGATTCATACATTTCTGCCTTGACAATTCTGTTTTAATGTCAGACATTTGGTGATTAATTTCAGGCTTGTCATTTTTGACATTTGCATAAGGTCCAGCCAGACTGGCTATGCAAATGCTTTTTGTTAATTAAATTTGATTGTTTTGCCTATACTGGGTATAGAAATTGTATTTACAATAAATATTTCCAATAGAAATTAGGTATGTGCAAATGTTATTACAATAGTGAAAATCATATGAGAAGGTCTGCTCTTTCCTCTGCTTCTAAAAAAGAGATCAACAGAAAATTTAAAACCTAAATTTTGTGTGAGGACAAATATAAAAACATTTTTTGGTAGTTGGAATATAAAATATTACATTTGTTTCAAGTACATTCAAATCATAAAAATGAATCTCTTTTAGAAGAAAAAAAATCATCCTATTTCTGCTGTTAACTATTAATCAAATATAAGCTTTTAATATTTTAAAATATTTGGTTTAGCCAAAATGATGATCTTTTGGGGAAAGTTGGCTGTTTTAATATGGAAACTATTAAAACTTAAAAGAAGTGGTCTACATTGTTACTATGAACCATAATTTTATTTATTTATTTTAATTTATTTATTTATTGAGATGGAGTCTCGCTTTGTCACCCAGACTGGAGTGCAGTGGGGTGATCTCAGCTCACTGCAGCCTCCACCTCCCAGGTTCAAGCAATTCTTCCTGCCTTAGCCTCCCTAGTAGGTGGGACTACAGGCACGTCTTACCATGGCCAGCTAATTTTTTGTATTTTTAGTAGAGATGGGGTTTCACCATGTTGGCCAGGCTGGTCTCAAACTCCTGCCCTCAGGTCATCCACAGGCCTTGGCCTCCCAAAGTGCTGGAATTACAGTTGTGAACCACCACACCCAGCCACAACCGTAATTTATAAAAGTTAACTAATAATTGTAGGGATGTCTGAACCTGTATTCATTTTCTATTGCTGCATAACAAATTGCCACATACTAAAAATTGAACTACCATATGATCGAGCAGAAAAGAAAGGAAATCAGTGTATCAAAGAAACTGCACTCCTATGTTTGTTGTAGCACTGTTTACAATAGCTAAGATTTGAAAGCATCCTAAGTGTCCATCTGTAGATGAATTGATAAAGAAAATGTTATATATACAATGGAGTACTACTCAACCATAAAAAAATGAGATCATGTCATTTTCAACAACATGGTTGAAACTGGAGATCATTATGTTAAGCGAAATAAGCCAGGCATAGAAAGACAAACATGGCATGGTCTCACTTATTTGTGGAATCTAAAAATCAATACAATTGAACTCATGGACATAGAGAGTAGAAGCGTGGTCCCCAGTGGCTGGGAAGGGTAGTGGGGGACTGCAAGGAGGTGGGGAGGGCTAATGGGTACCGAAAAGTAGGATGGATAAGACCTACTATTTGATAGCACAACAGGGTGACTAAGTCAATAATAACTGTACATTTTAAAATAACTTAAGGAGTGTAATTGGATTGTTTGCAACTCAATAGATAAATGTCTAAGGGGATGGATACCCCAAGCTTCATGATGTGCTTATTTCACATTGCATGCCTCTATCAAAACATCTCATGTACCCCATAAGTAGATATACCTACTATGTACCCATAACAAATAAAAATTTAAAAATTTTTAAAATAGCATCCATTTATTATCTCTAAGTTCTGTAGTCAGAAGCATAGGCATGTGTAATGCATGGCTGAGATCAAGGTCCTAGCTGGCCTTGCTTTTACCTGGATGTGCTGGGAAGAAGCTGCTTCCAGCTAATTCATGTGGTAGGCATAGTTTAGCTCCATGCAGTTATTAGGCTGAGGTTCCGTTTCCTTGCTCGCTGTTGGCCAGGTGCTGTTCTCAGCTTCTGGAGGGCAGCCACGTTCCTTTGTTTGTGGCCCTTTCTTTCTTCAGAGCTCACATGGACACCTAGAACCCTTCCAATGCTCTTGTTCTCTCTGACTTTCTCTCTGACTTCCTCATGTGCCTTTTAAAGGGCTCCTGTAATTAGATCAAGTCCAGATGATAAGCTCCATAGCTTAAAGTCTCCTGACTTGAGACTCTAATTACAACTGCCAAATTCCCACACAGCAGTATCCAGAATGGTGCTTGATTGACTAACCAAGGGATGGAAACCTTGGTGACCATCTATAGAATTCTGTTACTGCAAAGCCCTTGTAATACAGCCTCCTGAAGGCTATCTTCATCTTGATGAAAAATGACTGCCTATGAATTCTAGTCTTGCAGATACAAACTTGATAAAGTATCAGAAAATATCATGTAATATATTTAAAAGGAATTTAGGAAAGTCTGAAGTGCTTTATTAAACCACAAACTTGAAGTAAGTTACATTTGATGGGGAATGAAAAAGAGAATATTACAAATATTACTTAGATTAATCAACACATTTGAAACATAAAATTTTTACAGACTTTCCAAGTGACCTGAATGATTGTAATGGTACACTGCAAAATCCATTAACCCAAAACTGTCCAATCTAGTATTATGGAAACTCCCTAAGAAAATAAAATGTGGCACATCAATTACAGGATTATGTATTTCTTCTACTGCTCCTCTTTAAAGGAACACACAATTCTCAGAGATGTAAATGTCATCAAAACATTTCTATAACACAAAGAAATGAGAAAATTATTCTTTATAAAAATCAGCTCAAGTTATTGTGTATGCCTTTCCAAACCTCTGCCCACAGCCCCAAGTAGATCAACCCTGGATTTCTCGTATTTTCTTTTTTATAAAAAATTCACAAAATGAGATTTAAAAGCCATTATTGTTAATCTCTTTGTACCTTATATGCCCTTTTATATGTTAAAAATTTATTGTTTAAATCCTTAACAGAGATGAAAAGCAATTGGTCACCATCTTTTGTAGGAAACAGATGGGGTTTTGGGGACTTTCCCATGAATCCCACTCCACAGCAAAACTAATTAGTTTTTTCTTGCTATTGGTCCAGGAGCAAAAGTGGGATATTCAAAGAGTGGGATAAGGAAAGTTGTATGAGTAGAAGAGCAGGATAGTTCCATCCTCATTCTTTGCTTTGGTTTTTCCATAATAATCATGGTAATATGAACATGTTTCTTTTGGGAGTATCAGTAAAATACAGATACTTTTAAGTTAGAAATAGGCGAGTTATAAAAGAAAGATGCTCAAACATGAAACATTACCTAAGAAGACACCATGACCAGGGATTCAGTAAGGAGGTCACATGTTGATGTTGCAAATATTTCTTAATTTTGTAACAATCCGACCTCTGTAACTGTAGCCTGCCAAGGAATATTTTCTACTCATATTCCTCATCTATGAAAAGTGTTCTACAGACTGTCACGATAATCCTGTAAAATCCTTCAGATGGAAGAAAATGAGTAGATGTAGTGTAACATGCTATCATGATGATGCTATGGTGTTGATGACATAAATAGGCATCAAACAATTACAAGGAAATAGAATATATTTTACACTGACATCTCCCACTATTGCACCACAAAACCGGGTTTCTATATATCAAATTAGTGCAAAAGTAATTGCGGTTCTTGCCATTAAAAGTAATGGCACCAACATAATAGTTGGAGGAACCCTTCGGGTGCTGCATTTGCTCTCTGTTCTAGCTGCTGCTGTTGCCTCACGCTGCTGCTTGTGAGTCTGTACCAAGGGTGTGGAAATAAGAACTCCATGTCTGTTCAGGCATTGCTAGATCTCCTCCCTAGGGAGAATCACGGTAATGCCAGGTGTCTCGGGATCAGGCCTGTGGCAGGTTGCTCACTAGCATCCGTGTGTAAGTACATTTAGCCACAATGATAAAGCTGTTTCTTGACATAGAGAAGTAAGCAGCCCCTTGTCCTGTTGAAACTTGCCTAAAAAGAACACAATGCTGAAACCCCAAGGCTGCTTTGAGATTCTAGTCCTATGCTTGTAGCGGATTTTCACATCGTATGTCAGCTTCCAAGGCACTAGGCATTGTCTTCCAGAACTTCATCTCCTAAATAATTTGCCATGAGCACCACTTAGTAACAAACTGATATCTTGGCTGAAATGAGTTGTCACTCAAATTTTTTAATGGTATATCAAGATTTGTGTGAAAAGGAAAAAAAGAGATAGAAAAGAAACTACTAATTGCTTACTTCATAGTTCCTACCCCATTGTGAAGATGTAATGTTTCGGCCGGGCGCGGTGGCTCACATCTGTAATCCCAGCACTTTGGGAGACCGAGGCGGGTGGATCACGAGGTCAAGAGATCGAGACCATCCTGGTCAACAGGGTGAAACCTCGTCTCTACTAAAAATACAAAAATTAGCTGGGCATGATGGTGCGTGCCTGTAGTCCCAGCTACTCAGGAGGCTGAGGCAGGAGAATTGCCTGAACCCAGGAGGCGGAGGTTGCAGTGAGCTGAGATCGTGCCATTGCACTCCAGTCTGGCCAACAGCGAAACTCTGTCTCAAAAAAAAAAAGAGAAAATGTAATATTTCTTTTTTTCTCTCTCTTTACTTGAACAAAGATAGAAAACTCTCTGTTATGGATGAATGTTTCAATAATTGTATAAGAAAGGGCCATTCATTAAATTTTAGTAAACCTCTTATTTATGCTTTATCCATTATAAGTTTTATCAACAATAAAATATAGCTTTATTCTATAATGACTAGAATTATAATAGCCAATATTAAGTGAGTGTTCACTGGTATACTAGTGTAAGCTGTTTACATATATTAACCTATTTAATCCTTGCAACCACATATGAGGTCATATTACTACCTCCATTTGGTAGTGAGGAGCCTAAAGCAAAGAGAAGCTAAGGAATTTACCCAGGGTCACCCAGCAGATAAATGGTAGTGTTATAATTTGACCCTAGAGAGTCCAAACTCTTAACCGTTAGGCTATAGCTGTTCTGAAAAGCATACTATTTTTAAACATCTTTAGAAAACAAGATTAGGTACTGTTTTGCCCAAATTGAGAGTCCTTGAATAGAAGGCTCTTCTGTAGATTAGCAGAAAGGAATTAAAGCGAAGGAAGGCATTTTTCCAAGTTGTTACTGTGTCCTCAACATGGAAATATATGATGCTGACTCAAAGGTAATTTATCTCAAGTAATATTTACAACTACCATTTGCAATGTTGTAAAAAGAACTTTCAATGTAGTTCTCTTAATTCTTTGAAGTTTGATTTAGTAAATGCATGCTAAATAGCATGGCGGTGAAAATATTCATTCTTAATTGTTTTATCACTGCTTCTATTTATATATTTAACCATCTCAACAAATATGTTAGTGTCATCACCATCACCATTTTGTATTTAAAGAGTCATATTCTAAAAAGGTAAAAGATTAACACATGCTTACCGTGCAAATAGTCATGAAGCAGACCATGCAGGTACCACATCCTTCTCATTCTTCTGGCCACAATGTATATTCCCTTTCTATTCTGTCTGCTTTGCCATTGATGTTTGATTTTTTATATTTTGCTTAATATTTTCTTAGAACTTTCTAGGCATTGATTTGCTTGAACAATTAATAGTAAATTTTCAGCTGTACTGTTGAGCCCTAGGTAGTAATTCAGAGACATTAACTGAGTGTCTCCTGTTGGGAAGGACATGTGTCAGGCTGTACAGAGGATAGTTGGGTCTGGGTCAAATAGGGAATACCTATAAATAAGTAAACTATCATCTCTACCTTCAAGGATGTTGATGTTGAGTATTCTCTTATTCTTTAGAAAAATAATTTGCATTCTGATTCATATAAAAAATATATTTCTAAAAAGTGAGCTGAATTTTTTTCTTTCTTGTTTTTGAGGTTGAGGGCGAAGGTAGTGCCATAAGCCCTAGAGTAATTGATCAAATTAACCCCCTTCTTTCTTGTGCTGCCATTTTCCTTTGTGTGCTTGTGTGCTTGACTGGAAGGAGGAGAGGGAATGCAATCCTTGCGGTGCCTTGATTTTGACTTAGTGGAATGCATTTCAGACTTCAGACATCAGAACTGTCAGAGAATAAATGTGCAAGGCTTCAAGGCACCAAGTTTGTGGTAATTTGCAGTACCACAGCCAGAGGAAACGCACACACTCGCTCTTTGGAACTTGTATCTCTGAACTATATCTTTCTTTCTTTCCCCGGGGCAAAGATCCCTGCCCAGCCTCAGAGGCAGGATGGCAAAAAGATGAAGAAAAATGAATTACCAAGAGAAAAAATAATCCAGAACGTATTTCAAAAATATTTTTCCATGTGTGTCTTGATTATTCCTTCAATATTTGTGGACCATCTAGATCTGCCTTCCTTCTCTCCTTTCACTCTCACATTTTTGTCTATTTTACCTCCTATTGAAGAGATTGAGATGTGAAAAATAAACCTACTTTAAAGAGGATTTGAAATATTGAGGGAGATAAAAATTAACACAGAGCTATCTGCAAGCTGTTTTCATTCCTGCCCCTCTGTGGCTGCTCTCCTATGGGCTTCTGTTATTGACTGTGAAATATGAAATGGGTCATCCCTAAGCCCCACACACTGAAACCCATACATATTTCCTTTAAGGGTGTGCATTTATATGAATGTATATGAATGTGGGTTACTAAAGGTTACCAATTCTAGCAGAAAGATGTCATGAAGCAGTAGGCAGAATCAACTGAATAAGTGAAGTTAATACATGCTTAAATCATTATTTAATGTTGGTTGAAACGTATTATCAAGTCTCTTGCCTTAATATAGGACTGATTCTCTGCACTGGAGCTGTAGCATCTAGGATTAAGAAATCACTCTTTAGAACCATGGAGAATTATGCCCGTATTTCATGATTATAGATCTAGAGTTACTAGAGTGAGTAAATTGATTATAGAAGGACTATCGAAAGAAACTAATAGATATGGCAGTCATGCTTTTGCCTCTGATCACATGACAGTTAAAAGACTTTTTTATTTTGTTTTTTTCTTTGAGACGGGGTCTTACTCTGTTGCCCAGGCTGGAGTGCAGTGGTACGATCTCAGCTCACTGCCTCCCAGGTTCAAGCGATTCTCCAGCCTCAGCCTCCCAAGTAGCTAGGATTACAGACACCCACCACCACACCAGGCCAGTTTTTTGTATCTTTAGTAGAGATGGGGTTTCATCATGTTGGCCCGGCTGGTCTCAAACCCCTGTCCTTAGGTGATCCTCCCACCTCGGCTTCCCAAAGTGCTAGTGTTACAGGTGTGAGCCACCACGCCCAGCCAGAAGGTCGATTTAATCTATGTTCCCTGAATCTAAAAAGTTTTATTCAGAGTTTTAATCTGGGAGGCCTTGTCTTTGCTAGAGAGCCCCCAAGAGAAAAGGCATGACTCAACTCAGAATAAATGGAAAAGTAAGACAATGGTTCCCATCTTTAATTATAACTGAGTACAAAAGCCATGTTAATATTTGACACAATAATATAATATGTATCAATTGATGTGGATTAACCAAGTCCAAGAAGTTTTAAAATGAAATCTTCATGTAATACAGACATAGAAGTAAGTAAAAGTTGAACTCACTGGTTATGAAAATGAACTGAAACAATGGATGTTACCTTCTTCTACTTTTTCTCAGAAGCTGGCCATTTTTCTTAGCATAGACTCCACATCCATATATCCATATTAATAATATTAATTATAAACTTTCTATAGCCACCAGTGGAATGATATACTTCTCAAATTAACCTTAAACTGGTGTTCTTTATCCTTCTTATGTGTTGACAGTATATGTCATAACTGATATATTGCTACTGTTTCTCTCAACTCTCTACAGCTTCTGAAGTACAACTTTGCCTTCCAGTGTTTCAGTGCCAGCCAATTATCACTTCTCACAATCAATGAGCAAAAAGTCTGTGGCACTATACGCTATGAACTCTCTTATTAATGAACAGACAGAAATGGGCTTTACAATTTTCATACTACTCAAAGAAATGTCATCATGCAAAAGCAATTTCATGGCAGTTCACCCATATTAAGAAACTGTTGCCAGAGTTTGAAGGATAGAATATACTGAAGAGAAAATAATGCTACTTTTGTTTATTGAATACTTATGCTGTTGGGCTTTGTTTTGCTACTGAATTCTATTCTGACTTTTTTTCCTTTGTCATTTTTAAGCATGAGAAATTTATAACTCCCCCTCTTTCAGACTTTTCACCCACTGAAAAATTCTTAAATCATAATGATTGAATGGCACACAGCTGTGGCTTAAAATGTTTACTTTTTATTAAAAGAGCAAACAAGCTCAATGCATTCTTGGTGTCAATATAACAGTCTTAAATGTCTGTTGAAACAGTATTTAGAACACATGTTCAGTGATGCAAGTAAACACACGTCTTGGCAAAGAATCTATGAAATAACACCCCAATACTTTGTAAGGATCCTTGAGAAAGAAATACTAATATACAAAAGCAAGAAAAATTCTACTTAAGTTAAATGAACTGTCAAACTTGGCGAAGGACCACTCTGCCAAATTGCAGGTTAAAAAGTCTTTCATATGTTTAATAATGTTAGGACTTAGTTTCTTCATTTTAAAAATAAGAGCTTTAATTAAATGCTTTCCTAGATTATTCCCATCTTCTGCATTCAAAATGCAGTGCCTTGCACCTTAGACTGATTTGCACGTCCTCTTCACAACCATTTTGAGTTTTAACACATCTGCTTTTAAAAGATGCTTAAATTGATGGACAGCTGTGTTTCTCCTAGTATTACCTCATATCAAGGACTTCCTTTGTACAGTAGCGTGTAATCAGCTTAATTAAATGCTGTCATAGAACTTGCAAATGGTACTAGTTTTAAAGGTGTCTGTTCCATCTTTCCATCCCTGAAAATAAATAGCTAAATTATGCCTATTACCAAAAGACATATCTGTGATACCTTTGAGTTTTCTCAGTACTAAATGTCCAAGAAGTGTACATAAATTGTAACTATTGAATCAAATGTCACCAAAATTAGATTTATTATGTACCTAGGAACTTTCAAGACAGACAGAACTGAGTGCTGCATCATAGAATCAGATTAGCCAGTGGACTGAGATTGATCTAGAAAGAGGTGATCCCTTGGTGATTAAGCCAAAGAAAATCAAATCCTTAGCCAGAAACCATTAGCAATCGACAGAGTGTCAAATGAGTAGGTGGCTTTGTGGCAGCATGAAAGCGTTTTTAAGTTCGTAAGTGGCAATTTCCTGTTGTTCTGAGCTCAATAGATTTATTTCAGGAACATTCCTAAAGCTCAGATCCTAGAGAAGTAAAGGTATATGATCTCTCACTTCAGATATTTTTCTCTCTGGGGGTAAATAATCAATTTTTGTGTCTTCTCATCCCTGCAGATTTTTTGAAATCCTTTTTTTCATCAATAGCCATGGAATGCAAAACACCCCCAAAAACACTATATATGACTTATATTATTTTATTTTATGTTATTTCAGTATCTTTAATCCTAACTCAGGTATCTTATCTTATAAACTTTGTTTTTGGTTTTGTTTTTGTTTTATGAGACAGGGTCTTGTTCTGTCCCTAAGGCTGGAGTGCAGTGGCACCATCATAGCTCACTGCAGCCTTGAACTCCAAGGCTCAAGCAGTACCCCCACCTCAGCCTCCTTAGTAGCTGGGAATACCGATGCATGTCACCATGCCTAGCAATTAAAAAAAACTTTTTTTGTAGAGGCAGGATCTCCCTATGTTGCCCAGGCTGGTCTCAAACTCCTGGCCTCAAGGGATCCTCCCACCTCAACCTCCCGAAGTGCTGGGATTACAGACATGAGCTACCACTCCTGTCCTGTAATTTAATAGGCTCTCTTTTTGGTCATAAAGAAAGTAAATTTTAATCCAATGGAATAAGACAGCTAAGTAAAAATTTATACAGAAATAGTTTTCTACTGATTACATTTTGGAAATTATAGGTACAATTTTGAGTGTAGATATTTGGTCATATGGCATATGTCAATAAGAATACCTGAAGTGAGTGAGACAGGAAAAATACAAAGATAAAGAAGAAATAATAGTGGAATATAATTACTATTAATAGCAGTTAGAATTAATAAAACAAACTGGTTTCTAAAAGCTGACATCCCTCAAAACCTGAGGTTAGAAAATGTTAATTAGCCATGTGGCTAGTCACTAAAAAATAATGGTTAGCTTTATGCTATTCAAGCACAGATTTCCATGATTGTGCTAAAAAAAATCTTGAGTTGGGACCAGAATTAATCGATTTCTAGAGATATGGTGTTCCTTCTAATGGCTTGAATGTTAAATATATGAGAGCTGCTTTTCTCTACTAATTTATGCTTCCAAAGCTTCTTAAAGTCATTTTGACTTAACGTGCTAAGCTAACTAAAGCCGTTGAGAATTTTACAGATTCTCATTAGCATTTAATAAAATAATAACATGAATTTCTTCAGGCGGGTGCAAACGCGCAGTGATCCATTGGCGATGGGTTTTTCAGCCCCCAGCCCACCTCCTCCCTCCTTCATTTCTTCCCAGGCACTTGATTCCTTTATGGACATGGTGACTTTTCACCTACTTTCAGGCCATTATCCTGTTTTCAATGCTCAAGTTCTTTGTCCTCTTGTCAAGAATAGCA
>NW_016107880.1:573974-591195 GCF_001604975.1 Cebus imitator | reverse complement strand
ATGTAAATTTTGTCTTTTATGCAAAGTGGAGACAGTTTTGTGAAAGAATCCCAGAAACAGGTTTGAAATTTTCCCTGCGTAATAGCAACTGCATACCTCTAGCGCTGCCACCCCGTTGTGGGCAGTGGGCTGGGGCATTGTCACAGGCTGGGGTCTTGAGGATCCATGACTAAGCAGGGGATTAGACAGGACTGTCCTTAGCTGCCTGTCTGAACCAAGAAGAATCCAGACTTTCTGTCCTTGGCAAAGCAGCCTTGCAGAGAAAGTTTACTGAAATATCAAGTTCACCAGGAAGGTAGAAAACAAAATCTGGAAACCAGAGGAGAATATCTAAAGATGGTAAGGTTAGAATCACAGGGTAGGTGCAAAAGGCAAAGATTGGAGACACCCATGAGACATTTGGGGAGGGAGGAGAAAGCAGCCTTCCTGAGAAGCCTGTAACTGAGTATCTCACAGAGAAGGAGAAAGCCTGAAGATGTTGGGTGGTTTTGGACACGTTAGTCATGAGTCTTTCCTGATATCTGATCAATGAGTCCTTTGAGAGCTTAAATTTTTGAATTTTAGAACATTAAGTCTCTGTAGACTTTTGTCTAGTCCTTAGCTGCACATTTGAACAAGTCTGTCTACTGTGAATAAAAAGAAATCAGACGGGCCAGGTGAGACTTGGGTGAACTGGGGAGTCAGTAACCAGCAGGGAGACAGTTGTGCCTGGCCTCCAGCTGGCGGGTGACATGGAGGACAAAGTACCCAAGTGGCCAGATCACTCAGTTTTTCAAAAAACACTTGAACTACTTATTATTTTTATGTGAAATCTCTATTTTTTTAATATTGGAAGTTGAATCAAGGAAATTGAGTTTGCATCCTTCAATCCAGCCAAATCTCTTGTTTTACTCAATAAGTCACAAAAGTTTAGAAAAATAATCACGTCATACAGATGTTTCGTGTCAGAGCCTAGGCTAGAATGCGGTCTCTTGATTCTCAGTTTAGTCTTTTTCATACATGATTATAAAGTTCAGAGAGGTTGTTTGTAAGTGAAGTAGGCTGGGAGGAAGAATTTCAAGATATATTATTTGGTAAACTAGAGGAAAATGTAGTTCTCTAAAAATACCTCAAGTATTTTAATTTCCTTGAATTTGAAACTATCTCAATTATTTTCACCAAATCAGTGAATAATGAGTGATATATGGGAGAGGTTTTTTAATACTTACTGATTGAAAATCACTTTCATAGAACATAAACAGAAACACACACTATTACTGAGTCTAAACATTGAGTTGTGTACAGTCCGTTTCCTTGATAATGACATTTTATTTAAATAAAAGCAAACCCATTTCCAAAAAAAATCTGTAGGATTGTTTATGATAAATATGGTTTGAAAATAATAAAGAACTCTAAGTTTATTCTTTTTGTAATAATTTGTTTACCTTAATAATCGCTGTTCCAAAAAATCATTAGCTCAAAAAATATCTAGCATTACATTTTTTAGTTACCATTTAAGGGGTGTGTGTGTGTGTGTGTGTGTGTAAAAAGTATCATTACTAATATTTTTACATCTCCATTTATTATCTTTCACCCAAATACTATCTGTAGCATTCGCTTTTGCTCATATAAAAGAGCTGGAAGAGATGGAGATGTTTGTGTGCATAGCACGTAAGTCCATTGTAAATTTTTACCAATAGGTTCTTATAGTCTTGTCTACTTTGATCATGATTATGTTACTTGACTGGACAAGAAAGACTGTTTTTTTCAAATGATGGTAAAATAAACATTTAGTGTGGTGGGGGGAAGCAGTGAAGGTATGTAATTTCTGACATTTACAAGTTTACTATGACTGAATTGCTAAATTCATTGCACTTGTAATAGTATTTGTTTCTTTGATGGGCCCATACAGTGCTGGGCACAAAGGCTGCAAAAGTATCAACCTCATGTCTGTACACAAGAAGGTGATGTTAGTGAGACAGGGTTCACCTACAAAGTGAAATAAGTGATGTTCTCTTGAAGTGAAGTCTGTCCAGAAAGGTGAGCCACTTTGCTGTAAAGGTGTTGGAAGCAGGAAGCATTCCAAGTTCCTACTGAGGAAGATTGTAAAATCTGTAGTGCTAGAGATCTTTCGGGAGCCACCGAATAGACAACTGTATATTTGTGAATAGTTTAAAGGAACGGTTTTGCTTACAATAAGGCAACAGGAACTAGATAATTTATAGTGGTGACGTGTGTGGGTTTTTAATGGTTTTTATGATTTTAATGTGATTAAAAATATCCTGGCTAAAATGGATACAGTGACAAATATTATATAAAAGTTGCTAAACTTCAGTAGTAATCAGGGAAGTGCAAAATAAATGAAGATACTATTTTTCACCTGAATTATTTGGAAAAAAATTTAAATTTGATAATAGAAATATTTTGGCAGAAGTATAGAAAAGAAAATGCATATGCTGTGTATTGCTGAAAGGAATGTAAATGTGGTGAACCATTTTTTGGGGGATGACAGTCTGGCAATATTTGAATTTTTAGATTTATTTTCCAACAATTTTATTTCTCAGTATATGGTCTAGGATGCAAAGATGTTCACTGATATATTTCCCATAATCGCAAACCTTGATAACACATAAATGTCTATCAAGGGGGGAAAACTAAATAACTTATGGTACAACCATTTTATGGAATCCTCTACAGCCACTGACAAAATATTAAGTAATTTATATTTCCTAAAATAGAAGGACCTTGAAGACAATAATCTTGTGTGCCAAACAGACACCAAGCTTTCCAGCTGTGAGTAGGAACCGGTGGGTGATGGTCAGGAGACATGTTAGCTTTATCTGAGCTGCTTCAATGTTTTACATGTCATATCATATGAAATTCAAAATAATGAATGAAATTAAATAATGAATAAAAATTAAAATTAAATAACTAATGATCAGAGCAGAAACTAGGGAAAGGTTGAGAACTATTATTCTTGTACCTTCCCATCTATTGGAAATATATTATTGATTAAGGACTATTTTATTTAAGAGCTACACTTGAAAAGAATTTTTAGTTCATCTGGTCCAATATCAATATTCTGTAGATTACAAGAACATTCATTCATTTATTCATGCTTTCTATCATTAATTCAATGTGTATTTACTTATTCAACACCAGTTAAGACCCAAACACTGTGGATACAAAGATGATCTTAATGGTTGCTGTCATCAAGAAGCTTACAGAGATGAAGAGACAGAGACAGAGAGGCTTGCTCTCCTTGAGAACAATCCCTAAGATAATTTAAACACTGCTATAGTGAACAGTACAGGGTACGATGGGAGTATGTGGGCTCAGAAACCTTCGTAAGTAGCCTCTGACTCCATTCTATAAACCTTAAGACTTTGGCTTCCAAGTGACTTGTTTCCAAACAATGTGGCGTGATGATCCATCCCTGGGTTTTAGTCAGCCCTGCTGTGGAAACTCTCTAGGGACAGGCTTTGATTTACCTGTCTCTCTCATTGGAGAGTGGTCTTCTTTACCTCCTGGCCCCTACAATTAGATATAAGGCCAGCCTTCCTGAGACAGCTTTGGAGGACAAAGCAAGCTGGACCCAGCTTTTTTAATTCTTGTTTTCTTATATTTTTTATGTTCAAAGCTTTATTGGGAAAAAACCAAGGTATCTGTGTGCTTAATGCACTGTTCCCTAATGGTGGCTATAAAACCCTGGTTTTCTCACAATATCAACAGGTAAACTACAGAAATTTTCAGAGCCTTTAATTAATAGCTGGGTCATGAATCTCCAAAAGGCATCAAAGCTGGTTTTGCCTCACAACCTTTGGGTTTGTGGGTGATGTCGCTATTATCTGGAAAATTCAGAAAGTACAGTTTTAGAAATTATTTTCAAATATTAGTATGAAAATATCAATAATCCCCTTCCATTTAAATCAAGTTTTCCTCAGTGACCTTAGGTAAACTACTATTAATATCAACCATGCCCTGTGACCAATGTTTTTATTATTATTTTATTCCTTGTAATGTAAAGTACCAAAACTGGGAAAAAGGGAAAATTTTGCTGTTACTCATAATGTCATCTTTAAGTTTATCTATGTGCATATGTTCGCATGACCACAGCCACCACATGTGGTTTCATATGTGTAAAGAATTTAATATTGTTTCATATGATTTTTCTAAGTTGGTCTGTGGTCTTTATGATAATCATTTTAATTGAAGCACTATTTTCCTGTCAGTAATTTATAAATCATCTTCTTACTATGAAAGAATTAGTTTCTTTCCAATCATCCCCTATGGTAAAAACTGTAAATAACACCTTAACCTTCATTATATTTTCATTATTATCAGACAGGTTCCTCAAAGACTCATCCTCCTTTGAAACTGACCATTGTAAAGCTCTTTCGTGCACCTTACTGAAGATTACTCTTTAAACTACCCAGCCACCCCTGTGGTTTTTACAAATGGTTCCTTGACAAACGCTGTTGTTTATTTCCCATCAACTAACTCTAAAGGGGCCATATCAGCTCCCTGTTGAACAAGGGAGACCACTTTTGGGTGAAGAAAATTAAACATTGATGGTGCCCTTCATGGGTACGCTTACAGAGAATTTTAATAAGTGGGCCATTATTTTAGTTAAAGCTTTAGTTGATGGTATAGTCACCAGTGCTTTCAGCAGTATGGTAGAAATGTATTTGTAAATATATTTTATTATATCATCTAATAGGAAGCCAACTTTTGATACTGATTAACCAGCTAAAACTCCACCTTACTTTTTTTCAAACCATTCTTCGCTCAACAAATAATTTTGTATACCTTCTCTACCAGCAGAAAAAAAAAACAAACCTATAAATCTCTTTGTTATTAAACTGCCTTATTCAGAAATCACACTCTGTCAAGTTTTAGTCCTTCAGAAGGTGATTTGTCATGCTGAGCCCCTGTTGACTTCAATAGGGGTGGCACCATGCTTGAGAGGCTGGAGACCAGAGCCAGTGAACGAGATACAGAGTTTAATGAGGGGATTTACATAGAGTGGTCCAGTGGCCATGGGCTGGTTAGGAGAACAGCTACTGTTTGTGAAAAGGATGCAGTTTTTTGTTTTTGTTGTCTTGAGACTGGGTCTCGCTCTATCACCCAGGCTGGAGTGCAGTGGTGCAATCACAGCTTACTACAACCTCCGCCTCCCGAGGCTCAAGCAATCCTTCCACCTCAGCCCCCTGACTAGCTGGGACTACAGGAACATGCCACCACACCCAGCTAATTGTTTGTATTTTTGGTAGACATGGGGTTTCACCATGTTGCCCAGGCTGGTCTCGAACTCCTGGGCCCAAAAGATCTGCCCACCTCAGTCTCCCAGAGTGCTGGGATCACAGGCATGAGCCACTGCACCCAGCCAAAAGCATGCAGTTTACATGGCATTTGCATTTAGCACCTTCCAACTAGCTACCTCCACTTGGCAACCTTCATTCAATCAAAAACAAAGGGCCTCAATCCCCTGTATGGCCTGCATTCCATGAGATGGGCTAGAGGTTCAAATGTTCCTCGTCGGAAAAGAATTAATCTCCGGATTGGCTGTTCCTGGATTCCTTAGCTTGGAACTCTGAATGCGGAGCTTTCTTAGCCCATAAGGTCATTCTCAGGGCGTGTTTAAGTTAAGTTTTTCTGTCAGGTATATCTGCCATATATGATTTTCTTAACAAATATTTATTGAGCACCTATTATTTGCTAGGCAGTATTCTAGCCCTAGAAATACAGACATGAACAAAGCAGACAAGAATATTTTCTTAATGGAGTTTATATTCTAGTGGAAGGAGAAAGGCAACAAATAAAATGTGAAAAGGTGATCGATGCTGTAGAGAAAAGAATAAATCAGAGAAAACTGAAAGGAATGCCATGGTAGAAGGAGGTTGCCAATTTGAATAGGGCCATCAAGGAGGACCTTACTGAGAAGGTGACAAATGAGGAAAACCCTGAAGTAGGAGAGAGAGTAGGGCACACTTGAATTTAAGGGAAGAATCTGTCTGGTGAGAACAACAGCAAGGACCAAGAATTCAGTATTATTGGGAATTATGTCTACTGGGAAGACCACTAAAATTCAGAATTAGGAAACCTAGGCATTAGGGTGAGCTGCCAGTATAATCCACCTGTGTGGGCATTAGCAAGTCACTTAGCGTCTCTAGCATTCAAGTATAAAATGCAAGGATGGGCCTGGGAAATGAAATCATTTCTGAGTTTCTTAACCACTCAACTATTTGTTTAATAAAAATGGAGTCATTAAGAGGCAGTTGGATGTGGAGGAAAGGAAATCCTTGGTGGGAATGTAAATTAGTGCAGCCATTATGGAAAGCAATGTGGAAGGTCCTCAAAAAATTAAAAATAGAACTACCAGCAGTCCCACTACTGGGTATGTGTATATATATCCAAAGGAAATGAAATCAGTATATCAAAGTGATATCTGTGCTTTCATGATTATTGCAGCACTGTTGATGATAATAGCCAAGAATTGGAATCAACCTAAGCATCCATCAATGAGTGAATAAAGAAAGAAAATATGGTATATACACATAGGGAATACCATTCGGCCTTAAAAAGAAGACAATCTTGTCACTTGCAACATGGATGAACTCACAGGACATTATGTTAAGTGAAATAAGCCAAGCACAGAAAGACTAACACAACATGATCTCACTTATATGTGGAATCTAAAAGTCAAACTTTTAGAAGCAGAGAGTAAGAGTGGTTATCATGGAGAAGGCGAGGTTTAGGGAAATGAGATCAAAGGATACAAAATTTTTGTTGAATGGGAGAGGTAAGTTCAAGAGCCCAAGTCCAACACGGGGACTATTGTTAATGTACTGTATACTTGAAAAAATTTTAAGTAAAAATGCTACGTATTTGGAAAAAAGAAAAAAAAAGAGGTTAGGTGGCAGTTAGCACATTTAATTTATAAAGCAGGGAAATATGTCGTGCATTTAAGAAAACCTCCCATCACAAATGCTTACAATAAAAGGGTTCAATGCTTAAATGTTAAACTTCAGTAGTCTGGAAAATGTAATTACACCAATACCTCATTTCCTGAAACTGAGCAGTGAGGTGTGACCAGATGTGGTAAAGGTAAAGGAGATGTGAGGATAACAGATTTCATTTTTTTTCTTTTAAGTTTTATTTTTAATTGATATTTTTGGACGTATTTATAAAATAAGATATGATGTTATAACACATGTATACATTGCATAATCAAGTCAGGGTTGGTATCAGTATTCATATTAAGCAAATTTCTATTTAGTTTGATCATTTCAACATTTGGCGTGATGTGCTCTGTGCCTGCTTTTTTAAAACTGTGATCAGATAATAATGTATTTCCTGCCGCCTGAATACACTAGCAAGTCAGGAGGCTGACACCCTCTCAGAGCAGGGCGAGGTAATGCTGCTTTCCACATGTTAATTTTATAGTCTATTGTGCTTTTATATTTTTTATAAGTATGCTTTTCGTAGAGTCACAAATAAAAGTAATGGATAGCTATATAAATACAGAGAGATAGCTCCCTGTATATTTACATGTTTTGGGTAACCTATGTTGATTAAAAGCCACAAGGCCTCAGATTGTCTTTGCGGTAATAGCCCCTCATATGGGAAAGGAAGAACTGAGTTTTAGAATCTTATCAACAACCTTGGGTTTGTTTCATCTGGACATATTTACGTGCACTGTGATTAAATGTGCTAAATGCCACCTAACCTCTTTTTTTTTTCCCCAAGCAAGTAGCGTTTTTACTTAAATTTTTTTCAGGTATACAGTACATTAATAACAGTCCCCATGTTGGACATTAGGGGTCTTGAACTGATTCCTCCCGTTCAGCAAAAATTTTGTATCCTTTGATCATCGTTTCCCTGAACCTCGCCTTCTCCATGGTAACCACTCTTTTACTCTCTGCTTCTAAGAGTCTGACGTTTTTAGATTCTACATAGAAGTGAGATCATGTAGTATTTGTTTTTCTGTGCCTGGCTTGTTTCACTTAATATAATGTCCTGCAGGTTCATCCATGTTGCAAATGACCAGATTTTCCTCTTTTTAAGGCTGAATGGTATTCCCTAGGTATAGATACCATATTTTCTTTATTCATTCATTATTTCTACTTGGTAGCATTTTATAGCTGTTTCTAGCAAAGAAGCACACTTTATTTTTCTCCAGATTGAAATGCTTTTTCTTTTCTATTGAGGTAGGTGACACTGCAACTGATTGGTTATCAAGGGCCATTTGAGGAAGACATCACCATCACATGGTACTGAAGCAAAACCATCTTGAAGGCACCACAAAGAATGGTTTTAAGGAACAACTTAAGTGAAGTAAATCAAATTGGAGGTCACTCATTTCTCAAGCTCCTCCCAACACTGCTGAGCTGGAAAGCAAATTATGAGTCACCATAATCTGAGATGTTTTTTGTGTTACATTTTGCTATCTCTCTCTTTTTGTAACAACAAAATTCTAAATTGATCTCAAATAAATTATGATTTTATATAACAAGGGAATCTGTATTAACATAAATGATCTAAATCACTTCTTCCTACAAGGAAGGGAAGGAGCGTGAGGGAACTAACATTATTTACAACCTTACCATGCTCCAGATTCTGGGCTCACTAGGTAAACGTGCCATCTCATTTAATCTCACTTCAGTATATCATTATTGTTATAACTTTTTTTTTTCTTTTGAGACAGAGTCTCACTCTGTCACCCAAGCTGGAGTGCAGTGGCACGATCTTGGCTCACTGCAACCTCTGCCTCCCGAGTTCAAGTTATTCCCTGCCTCAGCCTTCTGAGTAGCTGAGTTCACAAGTGTGCACCATCACACCCATCTAATTTTTGTATTTTTAGTAGAGTTGGGGTTTTGCCATGTTGGCCAGGCTGGTCTCAAACTTCTGGCCTTAAGTGATCAGCCCACCTCAGCCTCCCATAGTGCTGGGATTATAGGCGTGAGCCACCATGCCAGACCACATTATTTCTGCTTTTAAATGGGGAAGCGAGCCTCAGAGACATCACACAAATTATATATTAGAATATATCAGAAACCTCCAAAATTTCTGTGCTTGTTCCTAAAAATCATACGGACTATCTAGTAACCTATTCTACTGCTGTTGTTAATATTCACCTGACATAAAACTCAAGAACAGCACTATGGCTGCAGTCGAGTCAGGGTAACCCAGGATGCAGGGAGCCAGTCTGTTCTCCCCAGGTGCTCTCAACTCCTGCATACTGAGATTATTCAGGCCAAGCCTCATTTGGGCTGAGTCACCACCTGTAAAATTCCTATCTGAATAACAGCAGCTGGTGCCTAAACCTTGGGAAGGAACAATACTCTCAGGCTAAGTCAGAAAGTGACATGCCGATTGACAATTGATTTTGTGAGATATTCCAGGACAAAGACTGGAAAGGTTTTTGTATCTCTTTTATGATAACTGGTTTCGCTGAGTAGACTGGATCCCACAGCCCAGAAAGTCACTGTGTGCCCAAAGCATCAGAATAGGAACTTTGGCACCACTAAAGGATAGTTGTCTACCTAACAGATTACGATGTGATCTCCTGATGATTTTTCCAATCTGGAGAACTAGAAATGATTGCTTGTACTCAGAGTTCCATCTCACAAATAATGCTATAGAAAGAAAATTCCCATTCTCTTGACTCTTCTTTTTTTTAACCCTCTGGTAACATCCAACCCCTAAGAATCTGTGGCCTGTGTTCCTGTTTGGTCTGTGAATTTTGAGTTTCAAGTGCTCTTCCCTGACTAGTGCAAAACCCCTTCTAAACTGGAGCAGAGAATTTGGCTTCATTATACTTTTGATGTAGCCTTTTTAAAATCCTTTCTTGCTTCCTGCTCAGACTGGCACTTTAGAATATGGCTACGTCACACTGAAAAACCTAGACATCTGTATGACTCTTTCAGTCAAAAATCTACTAACTGACTGCTAGCATGGTTTTCAACAGTTCCGAAGCCTTTTTCTAGCACTTGTTAAACTAAATTTAACTTAACCTAACTAGTGACTGTTCGTGTTTGTGTGTGTAGATAACAGAAGTCAAGAGGAACCAATTTAAGAACCGTAATCGCCTTTTTAAATGAAAGCTTTATTGCTGCCACAAGAACCTGACAACATTTTGTGATGTGATGCTGTTAATATTATAAGCCTGGAAAGAGCGGGGACTGTCTTGATACTTAGATTCATTTCCTGCAAAGAGAAACCAGATTCTGATTTAATAATCATATGGCTGTCTATATTTGGCTATTGTAGAGATGAGACTACTTTTATCATAACAAGAGATTGTTTCAAATAAGAGTAACTTTTTAAATAATATCTTCAATATATTTGCTTGGCTTTTTAAAATGTCGATTTGAAGAATCCCTTAGCAGTTATGTAAAACAATTTTATATATATATATATATATATATGATTTATAAATTATATATATGATTTATAAATTATATATATGGATTGAATTATTTTCAAAACTTTGTAATTATCAGCAGGAAATAGAACTCAGATGGAATACAGTAACACAGAGATCCAAACTCTGGAAACATTTAATATGTTCGTTCTGTTAAAAATCACAATGTTATTGTCCAAAAATAAAATGAAAAGGGCCTTTAGAGTCAGAAAACCAGGAATTGCATGACCATGGGCCAATCACTTTACCACCCCAAAAAATGGTTGCCTCACTTGAAAAATGGTTATGCAGGTTGAGAATACCTTATCTGAGGTGCATGGGACTATAAGTGCTTCAGATTTCAGATTTTTTTGGATTTTGGAATATTTGCATTCCACTTAACAGCTCAGCATCCCAAATCTGAAAATCCAAAATCTGAAAATGTTTGAGGACTGATGTGACATTCAAAAGAAAATGCTAATTGGAGTATTTCAGATTTCAGATTTCAGATTTTTGGATTCGGGATGTTCAGCCTGTACTAGCAGTGCTCACCTCTTTGAGTTCTTGTATGATTCAAATGAGCCCCTTGCGTGAAATACTGTAGAGCGCATGCGCATGACCTGACGAGGTCTTTCCTCCTGTGCATACTCAAGGCCTCAGGCACTCGTTTTAAATGTTTTACTTCCTCCACATGTCTTTTCACTGCTAAATCCCTAGGACTTAGAATAGTACTTGCCACTTCATAAGTGCATCAGAAGTATTTGTGGGAGGCAGGAGGACACAGGGCATATAAGTGGTTTGTTTTTTTTTTTTAATTTCCCCAGTATCCGAGTCTTCTGCTCTCTGCCCGGTCCCTTCATATTGATGACTTGGTAACACTGCCTGCCTAGAACTTGGCTTCTGTTTCACTCCTGAATTACTGTTTCATGAGTCAGATATCTGGCTGTCAAATACCACAGCTCTCCAGCAAGCCTATCACCCTCCCAGGTAAAGTCCTTCATCCTTAAAAGTCACTCCCATCTCTAGATCTGGTCTGTGAGCCCTTTGATGAGACACAGTGATACTCTGTAAAGGCAAAGGCTGTCATTATCATCATAGCCAGAAAAAGTGAGGGTTGCAGACAGTGGTAGTCATTAGTAGTATTTTACCAAATATTTCTCCCCTTCTGGATACATAAAAGGGTTGCACTCCCCTGACGCCTTCTAGACAGATGTGCCCAGGTGAATTGCTTTAACGCCAACTTGTGAGCATGAGCAGACATGTCACTCTGAGCATAAGTGTTAAGAGGAGGATTTGCCATGTCTACTTTGCCTGTCTTGTTGAACTTGGAAGCCAGTTTCGGTGAAAAGCATTAGTATTGCCATTGTGGGGGTAGCACTCCCTTGATCCAGGTCAGGAACAAGGGGTTCTTCCCAGCTGTGGTGCCTGCTACGGATTCCACCAGGATGGGAGATCAGGGGTCCATTCTTGGAAGCTCCAGACTCAAGTTCAATGTGCCTTCAAGTCCTGATGTTGAGAATCTTACCAATGCCAATACTTTATCTCTGACAAGTCATACATGTACGATTTAAGAGCTGAACAATTAATAAGTAGGATGATATTTTTATATACTATCTCAGAGATTACCAAAGAGAGGAGTTTTAATTTGACTTCCAAAGTTTGAGTTGGAATTTTACACTTCTAAATTAGATTTAATAATTTTTTCAAAGCTTTAGAAATAATAATGAATTTACTAAGACCAGAAACCTCAAGTCAATTACATCAAGATAAATGCCAATGGGAGAGGGGCGCTTTACAAAAAACAGACACTTTTCATACAGAGATACACACACAAACATGTGACCCGCGTATAAAGCTTTCTACTAAGCAAAATAGAAACCAAAAAAATGTTTGATTAAATTAATAAAAAGAAAAGAAAAACCAGATTAAATGCTAGGCCATTCCAATTTTGCCCCAGCTCGTGTCTCCTAAACAGCTCCAGGTGACTTCTGTGGCCTTGCATCTCCTATTTGAAAAGCATGTTGTTGAACTAGATGACACCTACAGCTTTGGAATTCAGAAGCCTATTGTCACTTTAATGTGAGTGGGAACACATTTTGTTCTTGTAAGAAGACCAATTTAAATTAAACTGGAACATTTTGAAAAAATAAGCTTATTGATTCACTTATGCCTGACTGCTTCAAAACATCTTTTGAATTAGGTTAGGACAAGAGACATAAAAATAAAGTTAATAATAACATTGAATGCAAAAATTCGGTTCCAAGAAAGTACAAGAATGCAAATTCACTTGCTGAAAGAGAAAACACAGCTGTAATTACATGTCAAATATAGCTATAGGTTTCTTGAAAGTCAAAGTCAATGTAAGAAAGTCTACCCATGATAGTTGTATAGCTTTTAGAAAAGCCCAAAGTTTTCCTAGTACTAAAGGCCTTCAAAAAAGACTATCCATATGGTACATTTAAGAAAGAAAAGAAAGGAGAAAAAGAAATTAAACCTAAAGAAAAAAAAATAAGCAATGCCTCTGAATAGGCAGTTCACAGAAAGAAAAATCTAAATGGATAGTAAATATTAAAAGATGCCCAAACTCTTTCAAAATCAGGAAAATACTAATTACATCATTGATAAAATGTCAATCTATAATCACCAGATTGACAAAAACTAAAAAGTTGCATAACATCAAATGTTGATGAAGATATATAGAAATGGAATCCCTGATACCAGTGAGAATATAATCTAATAGAGCTATTTGGGAAATAATCTCACTGAGTTTGGTGACATTTAGGATGGATATACCCAGCAATCCAATAATTCTACTGCTAAATATGCCCTCCACAAATCACTCAGGTGCTCAAAGATAAGGTATGTTCATGTTTATGGCAGAGCTATTACTGTTAGTAGACTTACCAATGTATGAATAGCATGGCATATGGATGGAATGTAAAAAGCAATCACTTAGACTTATACATAGCATCATGACTAGATTTTTAAAAACAGTACTGAATAAGAAAAGTTAGAAAGATATTTATTTTTATTTATTTTTATATATATATATATATATATGTTTTTATTGCACTTTAGGTTCTGGGGTACATGTGAAAAACATGCAGGATTGTTGCATACGTACATACATGGCAATGTGGTTTGCTGGCTCCATCCCCATCACCTGTATCTGGCATTTCTCCCCCATGTTATCCCTCCCCAACCCCCACTGTCCCTCCCAACAGACCCCAGTGTGTGATGCTCCCCTCCCTGTGTCCATGTATTCTCATTGTTCAACATTTGCCTATGAGTGAGAACATGCGGTGTTTGATTTTCTGTTCTTGTGGCAGTTTGCTAAGAATTATGGTTTCCAGGTTCATCCATGTCCCTACAAAGGACACAAATTCACCGTTTTTTTATGGCTGCATATTATTCCATAGTGTATATGTGCCACGTTTTCCCTGTCCAATCTATCATGGATGGGCATTTGGGTGGGTTCCAAGTCTTTGCTCTTGTAAACAGTGTTGCAATGAACATATACGTGTGCACGTGTCTTTATAACAGAACTATTTATATTCCTTTGGATATATACCCAGTAATGGGATTGCTGGGTCAAATGGAATTTCTATTTCTAGGTCCTTCAGGAATCGCCACACTGTCTTCCACAATGGTTGAACTAATTTACACTCCCACCAACAGTGTAAAACTGTTCCTATTTCTCCACATCCTCTCCAGCATCTGTTGTCTCCAGATTTTTTAATGATTGCCATTCTAACAGGCATGAGATGGTATCTCAATGTAGTTTTGATTTACATTTCTCTAATGACCAGTGATGATGAGCATGTTTTCATATGTTTGTTGGCCTCACGTATGTCTTCTTTTGAAAAGTGTCTGTTCATATCCTTCATCCACTTTTGAATAGGCTTGTTTGTTTTTTTCTTGTAGATCTGTTTTAGTTCTTTGTAGATTCTGGATATTAGCCCTTTGTCGATTCTGGATATTAGCCCTTTGTCAGATGGGTAGATTGCAAAAATTTATTCCCATTCTGTTGGTTGGCGGTTCCCTCTAATAGTTGTTTCTTTTGCTGTGCAGAAGCTCTGGAGTTTAATTAGATCCCATTTGTCTATTTTGGCTTTTGCTGCCAATGCTTTTGGTGTTTTAGTCATGAAGTCCTTGCCTATGCCTATGTCCTGAATGGTTTTGCCTAGGTTTTCTTCTAGGGTTTTTATGGTGTTAGGTCTTATGTTTAAGTCTTTAATCCATCTGGAGTTAATTTTAGTGTAAGGTGTCAGGAAGGGGTCCAGCTTCTGCTTTCTGCACATGGCTAGCCAGTTTCCAACACCATTTATTAAACATAGTATCCTTTCCCCATTGCTTGTTTTTGTCAGGTTTGTCAAAGATCAGATGGTTGTAGATATGTGGCATTGCCTGTGAGGCCTCTGTTCTGTTCCATTGGTCTATATCTCTGTTTTGGTACCAGTACCATGCTTTTTTGATTACTGTAGCCTTGTAGTATAATTTGAAGTCTGGTAGTATGATGCCTCCAGCTTTGATCTTTTTGTTTAGAATTGACTTGGCTGTGTGGGCTCTCTTTTGGTTCCACATGAAGTTTAAAGTGGTTTTTTCCCAGTTCTGTGAAGAGGGTCATAGGTAGCTTGATGGGGATAGCATTCAATTTATAAATTACTTTTGGCAGAATGGCCATTTTCAC
This sequence comes from Cebus imitator, assembly GCF_001604975.1. Taxonomy (NCBI): domain Eukaryota; kingdom Metazoa; phylum Chordata; class Mammalia; order Primates; family Cebidae; genus Cebus; species Cebus imitator. The sequence continues at coordinate 576,121 of NW_016107880.1, read as the reverse complement.
AGTATTGATTCTTCCTAACAATGAGCATGAATGTTTTTCCAACTGTTTGTGTACTCTCTTATTTCCTTGAGCATTGGTTTGTAGTTCTCCTTGAAGAGGCCCTTTACATCCTTTGTTAGTTGTATTCCTAGGTGTTGTATTCTCTCCGTAGCAATCGGGATGGGGGTTCCCTTTTGGTTTGGCTCTCTTTAAGTCTATTATTGGTGTATAGGAATGCTTGTGATTTCTGCACATTGATTTTGTATCCTGAGACTTTGCTGAAGTTGCTTATCGGTTTAAGGAGATTTTAGGCTGAGATGATGGGGTCTTCTAAATATACAATCATGTCGTCTGCAAGTAGAGACAATTTGACTTCCTCCTTTCCTAATTGAATACCCTTTATTTCTTTCTCTTGCATGATTGATCTGGCTAGAACTTCCAATACTATATTGAATAGGAGTGGTAGAAGAGGGCATTCTTGTCTAGTGCCAGATTTTAAAGGGAATGCTTCCAGTTTTTGCCCATTCAGTGTGATACTGGCTGTGGGTTTGCTGTAAATAGTTTTTATTGTTTTGAGATATGTTTCATCAAGACCTAGTTTATTGAGAATTTTTAACATAAAGGGCTACTGAATTTTGTCAAAGGCATTCCGTGCATCTATTGAGATAATCATGTGGTTTTTGTCTTTTGTTCTGTTTATGTGGTGAATTACATTTATAGACTTACATATGTTGAACCAGCCTTGCATCCCCGGGATGAAGCCTACTCGATCGTGATGGATAAGCTTTTTGATGTGCTGTTGCAATCGGTTTGCCAGTATTTTATTGAAGATTTTTGCATCTATGTTGATCACGGATATTGGCCTCAAGTTTTATTTCCTTGTTGAGACTTTGCTGGGTTTTGGTATCAGGATTATGTTGTTCTCATAAAATGATTTGGGAAGGATTCCCTCTCTTTGGATTGTTTGGAATAGTTTCAGAAGGAGTGGTACCAGCTCCTCTTTGTATGTCTAGTAGAATTTGGCTGTGAACCCATCTGGACCTGGGCTTTTTTTGGTTGGTAGGCTGTTAATAGCTGCCTCAACTTCAGCCCTTGTTATTGGTCTATTCAGGGTTTCAGCTTCTTCCTGGTTAGTCTTGGAATGGTGCAAGTGTCCAGGAATTTATCCATTTCTTCCGGGTTTACTGGTTTATGTGCATAGAGTTGTTTGTAGTAATCTCTGATGGTAGTTTGTATTTCTGTGGAATATGTGGTGATGTCCCCTTTATCATTTTTTATCATTTTTTATTGCGTCTATTTGATTATTCTTTTTCTTTTATTAATGCGACTAGCGGTCTATTTTGTTAATCTTTTCAAAAACCAGCTCCTGAATTTATTGATTTTTTGAAGTGTTATTTGTGTCTCTCTCCTTCAGTTCTGCCCTGATCTTAGTTATTTCTTGTCTTCTGCTAGCTTTTGAGTTTTTTTGATCTTGCTCCTCTAGCTCTTTCAATTTTAATGATAGGGTGTCGATTTTAGATCTTTCCTCACTTCTTATGTGGGCATTTATTGCTATAAATTTTCCTCTAGACACTGCTTTAAATGTGTCCCAGAGAGTCTGGTACATTGTGCCTTCATTCTTGTTGGTTTCGAAGAACATCTTTATTTCTGCCTTCATTTCACTGTTTATCCAGTCAACATTCAAATGCCAGTTGTTCAGTTTCCATGAAGTTGTGTGGTTTTGAGTTAGTTTCTGAATTCCGAGTTCTAACTTAATTGCACTGTGGTCTGAGATACTGTTTGTTATGATTTCCATTCTTTTGCATTTGCTTAGGAGTGATTCACTTCCAATTATGTGGTCAATTTTAGAGTAGGTGTGACGTGGTGCTGAGAAGAATGTATATTCTGTGGATTTGGGGTGGAGAGTTCTGTAGATGTCTATTAGGTTTGCTTGGTCCAGGTCTGAGTTCAAGTCCTGGATATCCTTGCTAATTTTCTGTCTCATTGACCTGTCTAATATTGAGAGTGGAGTGTTAAAAGTCTCCCAGTATTATTGTGTGGGAGTCTAAGTCTCTTCGTATGTCATGAAGAACTTGCTTTATGTATCTGGGTGCTCCTGTATTGGGTGCATAGATATTTAGGATCGTTAGCTCTTCTTGTTGCATTGATCCTTTTACCATTATGTAATG
>NW_016107880.1:524900-573886 GCF_001604975.1 Cebus imitator | reverse complement strand
GTTGGTAAATCTTCCTCCATCCCTTTATTTTGAGCCTTTGTGTATCCTTGCATGTAAGATGGGTTTCCTGGATACAACATACCAATGAGTTTTGACTTTTTATCCAATTTTCCAGTCTGTGTCTTTTGATTGGGGTACTTAGCCCATTTACATTCAGGGTTAATATTGTTATGTATGAATTTGATCCTGCCATTTTGATGCTAGCTGGTTGTTTTGCCCGTTAGCTGACACACTTTCTTCATTGTATTGATGCTCTTTACCATTTGGTATGTTTTTGGAGTGGCTGATACTAGTTGTTCCTTTCTATGTTTAGTGCTTCTTTCAGGAGCTCTTGTAAAGCAGGCCTGGTGGTGATGAAATCTCTGAGTAATTGCTTGTTCATAAAGGATTTTATTTCTCCTTTGCTTATGAAGCTTAGTTTAGCTGGATATTAAATTCTATGTTGAAAGTTCTTTTCTTTAAGGATGTTGAATATTGGCCCCCACTCTCTGCTGGCTTATAGGGTTTCTGATGAGAGATCCACTGTGACTCTGATGGGCTTCCCTGTGTTGGTAACCCCACCTTTCTCTCTGGCTGCCCTTAGCGTTTTTTCCTTCATTTCAACCCTGGTGAATCTGACAATTATGTGCCTTGGGGTTGCTCTTCTTGAGGAGTATCTTTGTGGTGTTCTCTGTATTTCCTGGACTTGAATATTGGCCTCCCTTGCTAGGTTGGGGAAGTTCTCCTGGATAATATCCTGAAGAGTGTTTTCCAGCTTGGATGCATTCTCTCTGTCACATTCAGGTACATCTACCAAACGTAGATTAGGTCTTTTCACATAATCTCATCTTTCTTGGAGGCTTTGTTCATTTCATTTTACTCTTTCTTCTCTAATCTTGCCTTCTCGTTTTATTTCATTGAATTGATCTTCAATCTCTGATAACTTTTCTTCTGCTTGGTCGATTTGGCTATTGAAACTTTATGCTTCACAAAATTCTCGTGCTGTGTTTTTCAGCTCCATCAATTCATTTATTTTCTTCTCTAAGCTGTTTGTTCTTGTTAGCATTTCGTTAAACCTTTTTTCTAGGTTCTTAGTTTCTTTGCATTGGTTAGAACATGTTTTTTTATTTGAGAGTATTTTGTTATTACCCACCTTCTGAAGCCTGTTTCTGTCAATTCACGAGACTCATTCTCCATCCAGCCTTGTTCCCTTGCTGTTGAGGAGTTGTGATCCCTTGGAGGAGGAGAGGCATTCTGGTTTTGGGTGTTTTCCTCCTTTTTGCACTGGTTTCTTCCCATCTTTGTGGATTTGTCTACCTGTGGTCTTTGTAGTTGGTGACTTTCAGATGAGGTCTCTGAGTGGATGTCCTTTTTATTGATGATGAAGTTATTTCTTTCTGTTTCATAGTTTTCCTTCTAACAGTCAGGCCTCTCTGCTGTTGGACTGCTGGAGGTCCACTCCAGACCCTGCTTGCTTGGGGATCACCTGCAGCGGCTGCAGAACAGTAAGGGTTGCTGCCAGTTTCTTCTTCTGTTGTCTTTGTCCCAGAAGGATATCTGCCAGATATCAACCTTAGCTCTCCTTTATGAGGTGTCTCTTTGGATATACGGGGGTCGGGGAGCTGCTAGAGGAGGCAGTCTTTCCCTTATAGGAGCTCAGTGCGGAGCTGTGAGCTCCATTGTTCTGTTCAGAGCTGCTGGGCACATACATTTAAGTCTGCTGCAGTGGAACTCACAACCGCCTTTTTTTCCCAGGTGCTCTATCACGGTAAGGTTGGGCTTTATTTATAAGTTTCTGATGTGCTCTTGCCTTTTTTCAGAGATGCCCTGCCCAGCGAGGAGGTAGCCTAGTCACAGTCTGCCAGCAGAGGCGTTGCTGTTCTGCCATGGGCTCTGCCCAGCTGCCGTTTGAACTTCCTTGCAGTTTTGTTTATAGAGGTATAGTTAGAACTGCCTTGGTAATGGCAGTCTGCCTCAGTAATGGCAGATTGCCTCCGTAATGGTGGACTGCCTCAGTAATCGTGGACTGCCTTGGTAGTGGCAGACTGCTTTGGTAATGGAAGATGCCTTTCCCCTCCCAGAGCTGGACCTTCCTGGGTCCAGCTGTGCTTGCTGTGAAACTCTCAATCCAGAGCATTTTAGAATCCTAGTCTTTGTGGAGGTGGGACTGGCTGAGCCAGATCACCTGGCTCCTTATTTCAGCCCCCTTTTTTTTCAGTTGAACCAGTGACTCTCTCTCCCAGGCATTCCAGTAGCCAGTTGAAACGGTGCCTGGATTTGTGTGAGTTTTTGCACAGAGACCCACTGTGCCGGCTGAAACAGCCATGCTGAAGACTCATAGTGCTTTTCCTCCTGGGAATCTCCTGGTCTGTGGGCAGTAAAAATTCATTTGGAAATGTGGCGATCACTCACCCTCTGAGTTTTCACTGGGAATTACAATCCAGAGCTGTTACTATTCAGCCATCTTGGATTGTCCCTCTCTAGAAAGATATTTATATCACAGTATCATGTATGTAAAGCACAGTGAATGCCAAAATTTTTCACATCTTCTGCATTTGTGTGTAAAAGGTAGAATGGATGAACATATATATTATAAATATTTTATATTTTATATATATATTATAAAAGCTGACTATGGTTGGAGAGGGCTGTGAGACTAGAGACAGAAGATGATGGAGAAAAAGTAAAACCAGAGGAAATGAAGCAAAATAGAAGCATTCTGTGGACTGATGATGATAAAACATCATGAACTGAGTTCACAGTCATCTTAAATTTTCTTATCTAAAGTCCATATTTTAAAAAAATTTCTGAGCATTTGAAAGTTGAGAAAAAACAAAATTAAGAACATGTGAACAACACTTTAAAAACACCAACTCTATTTGAGAGCCTTCATGAAAGCTGAGCTTGAGTCTCATGCAATGTGAGCTTACAGTAGTTTTAAAGGATTAGTCATTCTCACTTGGGGAGAGAAAATATAATAACATCTCCTTATGGTTGAAGACAGAACTCATTCATTAGTCTGTTGTAGTGTTGCTTTAAAGAAATGTGTGAGAGGCCGAGCACAGTGGCCTCACGCCTGTAATCCCAGCACTTTGGGAGGCTGAGGCAGGCAGATTACTTTAGGTCTGGAGTTTGAGACCAGCCTAGCCAATGTGGTAAAACCCTGTCTCTACTAAAAATACAAAAATTAGCCTGGTGTGGTGGTGCATGCCTGTAATCCCAGCTACTTGGGACGCTGAGGTAGGATAATTGCTTGAACTCAGGAGGCGGAGGTTGCATTGAGCCAAGATTGCACCATTGCACTCCAACCTGGGTAACAGAGCAAGACTCAGCCTCAAAAAAAGAAGAAAAAAACCATACACAAAAAAAACTGAGACTAGGTAACTTTACAGAGAAGAGGAGTTTAAATCTTCTGAAGTTCTGGAGGCTATACAAGCACAGCACCAGCATCTGCTTGGTTTCTGGGGGGGCCTCAGGGAACTTTCGCTCTTGGCAGAAGGTAAAGCGAGAGCAGCCATGTCACATGGCAAAAGCAGGAGCAAGAGAGAAAGGGAGACAGTTAGGAGGTGCCACACACTTTTAAGCAAGCAGATCTCACATGAAATTATTCACTGTAGTGAGGACAGCACTAAGCTATGAAGGATTTGCCCTGATGACCCAAGTATCCCTCACCAGGTATAATAGTTCGATGGATTCTCCTTGCCCGCTGCCTAGACAGAGCTGATTTATCAAGACAGGGCAATTAAAGAAAGAGGAATTCACGCAGAGCCAGCTATACAGAAGACTGGAGTTTTATTGTTACTCAAATCAGTGTCCCCAGAACTTGGGGAGATCAGAGTTTTTAAGGATAATTTGGCAAGTAGGGGCTCAGAAAGTGGGGAGTGCTAATTACTTGGGTTAGAGATGAAATCATGAGGCATCGAAGTGAGTTTCTTTTGCCATCTACTATTTATGGGTGGGATTACAGAACTGGTGGAGCCAGATTACCAGTTTGAGTGGCGCCAGCTCATGTATCTGAACAGAACACGGGATCTGCAAAAAAAATCAAGCACTGATCTTAGGGTTACAACAGTAATGAGTCTGTATTTCTCCTCCCAAGGAGCAATTTGGGGAGGTTCAGACTCTTGCAACCAGAGGCTGTATGGCTCCTAAGTGTAATTTCTAATCTTGTAACTAATCTGTTAGTCCTACAAAGGCAGACTGGTCCCCAGGTAAGAAGAGGGTTTATTATCGTCTTGTTTCAAAGTTAAACTATTTACTAAACTCCTTCCCAAGGTTAATTTGGCCTACACCCAGGAATAAACAAGGACAGCTGAGAGGTTCGAAGCAAGATGGAGTCAGTTAGGTCGGGTCTCTTTCACTGTCATAATTTCCTCAGTTATAATTTTTGCAAAGGCAGTTTCACAGGGTCCACCTCCAACACCATGGATTATATTTCAACATGAGATTTGGTGGGGATGTATATTCAAACTGTATCAAGTTCTAATTCATTTGAGGTCCTCCTTCCCAGCCCAAGACCTGGCACATAAGTACTCAAGAAGTCTGTAAAAGTAGTGAGTTTACATTTTAAAAGCATAGAATTACTATTCATGTAGCTAACTTTTAGGACAATAAACCAAAAATAAAACTCAAAGACCCCCACACACCAACCATCTGAAGGGACAGCCAGGGCACTCTAAAATTTAACCTTGAAAGACTGGTTCAGGCCATGGTAGGAAGTGGGGGTCAGACTCACCTCACTATACCCTCCACCATTAACATTGACACAGACCTTAAGTCTGGTAAGAAACATGTACAATCTATTCTCTCCGAAGCCTGCTACTTGGAGGTTTCATCTGCATGATAAAACCTAGGTCTCCACAACCCCTTATAGGAACCCAGACATTCCTTTCTATAGATAATTCAACCAATTGCCAATCAGAATATTTTTAAACTACCTATGACCTGGAAGCTCCGCCCCCCTCCTTCCATGTCCATTTTGAGTTGTCCCATCCTTCCAGATCAAATCAATGTAAACCTTACATGTATTGATTGATGTAGTATGTCTCCCTGAAATGTATAAAAGCAAACTGTAACCCAACCACCTTGAGTACTCATCATCAGGACCTTCTGAGGCCGTATCATGGGCTCCTTCTTTACCTTGGCCACATAAACTTTCTATATTGATTCAGACTTGTCTCAGAAACTTTTTGGTTTATAGGACAAATCTGAAAATATGAGAGAAATTTCCCATTAAGTAAAAGTTACTAGTGTAAACTTTAAAAGAGNTTCTGCCATACCAGCTCTGGATTGCTTTCCTCTGCTCATTTTTATAGGAGATAAGAACTCTCTATGTGTATAAGCCATTGTAAACCAGAAAGTATCTGAGACAGGTCTCAATCAGTTTAGAAGTTTATTTTGCCAAAGTTAAGGATCATAACCTGCGACACAGCCCCAGGAGGCCCTGAAAACACGTGCCTAAGGTGATTGTGTTATGGCTTCATTTTATGCATTTTAGGGAGACAGAAATTACAGGAAAGGCACAAATCAATACATGTAAGGTGTGCATTGGTTTGACCTAGAAAGGCAGGACCTGTTGAAGCAGGGAAGAAGGGAGGGGGGCTTCCAGGTCAGAGATGGGTTAAAGATTTCCTGATTGGAGATTGTTTCAAAGGGTTAAGCTCCACCTGAAGAGTTGAAATTAGCTTGAGTTAAAGAAAGGAGGGGGAGGCTTCTAGAAGCCAAAGTTCTTGTTATGTAGATGAAGCCTCCAGGCAGCAGGCTTCAGAGAGAGTAGATGTGAATGTGTTTTGTCAAAGGTATCAGATTCTCCGGAGACACCTAGTAAGGGAAGGAGATTATAGAATGCAGATTTCCCCTTCAAGAGACAGCTTTGCAGAGTCATTTCAAAATATGTCAAAACATATATTTGGGGGGTAAAAATACTTTGATTTCTTTTTAGGGCCCGCTGTCTGTCATGTGATGCTATTCCAGACTCAGGTTGGATTTGGTGTCTTATTGCTACAAAGAGCCTGTTCTGTTAGCCTTAAGATGTCTATTTTAATGTTAATGCTGGTCAGTGGTTGCCTGTATTCCAAAGGGAGGACAAGTGTAATGAAACATGTCAGACATGACTGCCCCACCCCACATTCTCTCCTAAACTAGTTTTTCAGGTTGGTTTGGGTCTACTTGGCAGACCCAAGTAGGGTTCATTCAGTCAGTTGGGGGGCTTAGAGTTTTATTTTTGATTTACAGTAGGTGTTTCTCTGGGACTCAGTCCTAAACATAAGATTCAGAGTCATCATAATATCCACTCCAAGTGGAGACCAGTGATGTTTTTGCCTTCATTTATAGTGTAGATCAAATCTTTCAGAAGAGGAATCCAGAGGTGTTCCTTCTTTAGATGAAAGCTAGAATAAGAACAAGATAGTTACTTAATTTATGGTTGCATGAAAGGAATGATTCTATTTTAAGTCTTTATCTTTCTCAGCCTTGAAAGTAGGGCTCAGGTTATTGACGAAAGCAGAAAAGGGGAAAAAAATATACAAAATTGTTCATTAGAGTCATACTGCTGTGTCTACCATTAACTCTTATTCCTGGCTTAAAAATAAATATATGCCTTCATTCATGTCCATCAGTAAATATTTACTGTTTACTATGATTGATAAATGTTCTATCATGATTCTTGAATTATGTTACATTTCTTCCAGTGCTGATTCATGCATTAGGCTTAGATCTGGGTAAACTTCACTCTTTTCCTCTAACATCGGAATTGGGAAATACACATACTGTTGAGTCTCTGGCACCCTGTCACCTTAAGAGCACTTTATTTAGGGACTTTTTTTTCCCTAAAATAATCTCACTCTGTCGCCCAGGCTGGGTGCAATGGCTCAATTTCAGCTCACTGCAATCTCCACCTCCCGTGTTCAAGCGATTCTCATGCCTCAGCCTTCTGAGTAGCTGGGATTACAGGCACCCAGCACCATGCCCAGCTAATTTTTTTTGTATTTCTAGTGGAGATGGGGTTTCACTATGTTGGCCAGGCTGTTCTTGAACTCCTGACCTCAAGTGATCCACCTGCCTCAGCCTCCCAAAGTGCTGGGATTACAGACGTGAGCCACTGGGCCTGGCCTATTTAGGAATATTTTAACAGGGGGGACGAAGGAAAGAGCTAATCTCTATATAAAGGGGATATAATTTGCTCTTGGTGAAATTCCAGGTTTGGGGAGGGGTGTATTTGTCTGTGTGTGTGTACGTGCGCCTGTGTGTCTCCATTCCTAGATTCCCTGGACAGGCATAGCCAGGGATTCTGGTTAAAGATTAATCCTGCAACACAGCAGAAGTATCTTACTTAATAATCTAGTTTAACGATATCTTTTAATGATTAGAACAAAATATTTTAATCATTAGAACAAAAAATTCCCCCAAACAACGTGACTATCTTAAGCAAAAGAAATATATCCCTCATGAGGTGCCAATAAGTTATATTTACCTTATATGGACAGAAATTTTTCACCAAAGATATTGAAGAGTTAAAAAGGCATGTCTGAAAAATACAAATTTGCATAATGAAAACTAGAAGGACTTTTCATTTAAAAAAAAGACTGCGTAAAAAAATTATATCTTGAAAATATATGAAAATTGTATTTTTAAGCTTTTAATCAGATAAATCTTAAGTGACAGAGATGTTTATGGCCTAAGTGTTAGACTCAACCCTGGTATGAAGATCACTGAGAAAAGAAGATAAAGCATTTTGGAAATTAGCCATATAAGCCCCTGGATAAAATAGATTCTAATTTATATAACTTTATAAAGTAATGGGCATCTTCTAATGCATAATGTTGGGAAAAGGTCTTTGTGATTAGACAGCTGGCTGCAAGATGAGCATGCCCAGACACCCAAAGGAAGGGGAACTGGGCCACCAGATGGAGCAGAATAGACTGTGCTCAGAAACGGCCTTCACAAGAACTTTAGAGGCTGATTACCTTAGTTGAAAGGGCTCCAAGCAGGAAGAGTCATTAATTCTGAAAAAATTCAATCAATGATGTTTTTCACTTCTTTCAGCTGCTTCACAGAGACTAATTATTTGCTTTTTAAAGCCTTGAGTTTTTCTGTCAAACTCTTATGTAGTACTGAAGCAGGATCGGCCACGAGAAGCCTCTCGGACACCAAACTGGGAAGGAAGAGGTGTTTATTTGTTATTATTATTATTATTATTGCGGCCGGGAGCCAGGCGACAATTTGTCTAAATGACCAAGCTCTGCCTTTATATAGGCTTACACTCTAGATATTACACATGAAAGAATCTTAGGTTCACAACCTTAGAAATTACAAGTGAAAAGGGTCTTCCGTTTACAGTTTTAGAAATCACACATGAAAGGGTCTTGGGTTTACAGCTTTAGAAATCACATATGAAAGGGCCTTGGTCGATGGAGGAGTGGGGTGGGGGTTCGATCTGGTCTAAATAATAACAATGTCTTCCAGAGAGATTCCCCCATACCATGCCTGCTATTTACAGGAAGGTGATTTAGTAGGCATGTTGGCTAGCCTTTTCTTCTATTGAAATGCAGTGTGGAAGTCAAGGCGGAGGTGATCCTAGATGCCTGGGTCTCCTTCTTCAGTAGAATGATAACCCTTTGCAGGTGAGTGGGGGGCCCTCACTTGTTGAACCTTGATCCCCCAAATCAGAGTCCCTTTTCTATCCTTTCCCTCTAATTTTGCCATAAGGGTTAATAAATTCAGAATTTGAATAACTAAATCTAATGATAAAGTCATAATACAGATACCTAGGCTAGAAGTTCTTCTGCTCTGAGTGGTTTATTATTATAATTCTGTATTTGTCTTCAGCCTTATTTAAATCCATTAGATGGAGTTTAAATCCATTGCTTATCATTCTTCCATCCAAATAACCACTCATTTATTCATTTGACAAATATTTGTTAAGCGTCCTTTATATACAGGTTACATGGGAAGTACTCATTCCTAAATATTTTGTTATTTAAACTTGCCATTTTTAGTGGATGCTGTAGTTGGCCATGCAGATACCCCTTCAGAGCCAAGGTACTTGTTCCATCAGCTGCTGGAAGTCATGGCAACTGATGGCTCTAAGCTGCTTCCCTTCTGGAAAATTGCTTTTGGCCAAAGGTAGCTGCCTCACACGAGGTCATGCTTCCTCCATGGGTAGCCCACATCCAATGTCTGGCCACTGAAGGGGACACAAAGACTCGTCTCCACTGCTTCAATTTGGGCCAGTTCAGAAGGGCATCGCAGCTCGAGACTCTGGCTGCCCTTCCACCCGATCCTTCTTCTTTCACCGTCATCGTGGGTTTTCCCAGAGCACATCACGGTGGAACTCTCCACAAATCTCTATTTCTATTAATGTAATCATTGTTAGTATCCAGAGAAATGCTGTTTGGGGTTACCAAAATATCCATTGCTTATCAGATGCCAGACATCCAAAACCATGTAGGGTCCAACCCTACAGGGTCCTTTGAGCCCCCTCTGCTGGTGTGGAATGAGAAACTGTAGATGTAAAAGACACAAGACACAGAGATAGAGAAAAGAGAGTTTGGGCCCAGGGGTCCACTGCTAACCAACGCATGGAGTCTGGCAGTGGCCCCGAGGTCCACACACTCTGACTTTTATTGAGTACAAAGCTGGGAGCAGGGTAGATAGGGCATGACATTGGTGGTTAGTGATAGGGTCAAGTACATCACATGTCATGTAGGTAGGGTCCCAAGACTTTCTAGTAGCTGAGATGAGGTAAGGAGCATAATGCATCAGCACTTTTCCATACTTGTCAAGAAAGAACAAAGACATTAAGATTTATATTCCTTTTAATAATTATCTCTTCTAAGAAAAAAGGAACCAGGTGCAGAAGCGGAACTTGAGAGTGGACCTGGAACCTGACCACTGACGCACAGCATCACATAGAGACAATTAATCCCCGGGATGTCTGCAGGCCTACCTGACAGCTGTCAGGCCTACCGCAAGAGCTCGGAGGAGCAGAGTTTTCTCCTAACTTCTCCGGGGAAAGAGACATCTCTGACATCTCCTTCCGCAGCTTGCTAAACGGCAGATGCTTTCCCAGTGCTGGGCTGCCGTGCCGCCAAAGCGCCCTCCAGCAGCCCTTCCACGGGCTGACAGAGGGCTTAAAGCGTCTTGCCTTAAGGTCATTCCTTTCACAATGTTACCCAGGTTCACACTTCCACTAACTGAGAGGCATTAGTAAAAGAACTAAAATCACCTATGAATAACTAAGATCACATATGAGTAACTAAGATCACCTATGAATAACTACGATGGTTATATCTCTAGTTATTTTCTTTTTCGTTGTTTATATGGTAATAGGCTGAGGCTTCTGATTCCTGCCTCAGCACTTATGGAGTCTCCTCCCCCACAGAACAAAACAAAATCTCTGACATTTTCCTTCAAAACTTTGCAGCCTAACTTAAGGCATTTGAGTGATTCCTTACAACCAGATTATGCTTAGAGAGTGATAAGATTAATGCTGTCTGTTAGTAGCTTTTGAAAAGCAAACTGAGTCATTAATTAGTTGAACTGAATGTTGCCAATTGACTCCTTCTCCATTGACCAACTTTCTGGTTAAAAAAAAAAAAGCATAGCACATTAGGCTTTAGGTAGACTTAATGTTTCACTAATCAGCAAAGCAAACATTGATAACTGGCAAACCATTCACCTGGGAGTCTTTGTTTGTATTATGCAAATAAACTACCTTCTCCTGTCCCTGTCGTAGCTGTGTTCTGCATACTCAGAGTGAAGTTTAAGACTGGGCGGGAAGAGGGTGAGAGAGCCGCACCCTGGAGGGCCCTTGCAAGATAAACAGCAGTTTCAGCAGGGGCGCTCTTTCCTTTATTTGTAACCTAGTGCTACATTGCATTTCCAGAAATCATTTGTTGATGTTTATTTGTTCGGGGGGGATTTTTTTTTTTTTTTTGGTATGTGCTTGAGGAAAATGAATACTTTATCTAATCTAACACCTTTTTCTGTGATAGAAAATTAAAGACTTTAATTTTTTGTTAAAAATTTTTATTGCTGAACTCCAGGGAAAACAGGATATCAAGTCCCAAAACATGTCTGTTTTCTTTCTGAGTATTTAATTCAGTTTATCAAATATTTATCGAGCTTCCAATCTAGATAAGGATTCTGCACAGTTGGGGTACACCAGTGAACAAAACAGACACACGCCCTGCCCTGAGTTCTACCTTCTTTGCTGTACTACCCTGTGGGAGAGAGAAGGAGGAGGGAGGGAAGGATGCAGAGATGATGTGCAACATACTTTTTCCAGGTTTTCTGCACAGGCCTGCTTTTACTTATTGTGTCCTCTTCTCAGACCACATTAATTTCCTCACTAATCTCCTTAGATTATAGGGTCACTTTTATTTTGACTACTGAAACATGATCTTTGGTGTAAATAACACCGAAAATTCTCACCTCTTCTTCACCTGAAAATATTGCCGGGGAGTTGAGGGGCTGAAAGGCCAAGGGAAGGAACTGGTATTTATTGAGCATTTAGTATACTCCATATACTTTACATGACATGCATTTAATTTGAACAGTTAATCTGAAAGTTGGATATGACTTTTATCCCTACTTGATATATGCAAAAACTGAGACTGAGAGATTGACTAAATAACTTTGCAGAGATCACACAGGTAGGAGGGCACTGACGCAGAACGGAGCCCAGGGCCCCCTGCCTTCTCCCTTGCAGTGCTGGCTCAGCTGGAGCATTGCAGGTAGAAACTTCCGGTCTACCAAACTTGGCAACAAACCGAGAGGTTGAGAAACAAGTTTTTTAATTCAATGAACACTTTTGCAGGTTTTGAAACCAGTGGGCTTTAAAATCAACTTGAGCAATAGAGCTTCCTGGTCCTAAGAAATTCAGAAGAAAAGTATTGCAAAGATTGTGTAACAGTTAAGGCTTCCTTCATGATGCTAGCTACAAACCTCCCCAGATGTCATCTGTTGCGGCTGTTAGATTCTTCTACAGAAACTTCTCCTGGAGAACGTATACAAGGTTTTCTGTGCATCCTACCCATCCAGGCACCTCTCTCCCACATATCTTTGAATTGGGAACAATTCCACACTTAAAGGGGAAAATATGATGGGCAAACACTGAAGGTAACAGGTGAGGCGGCTCACCAGCGGTGGTGAGCTGGGAAACTCATTTCGGAGAAGTAATTTGAACTAGTGATTTTTTTTTATTAAAAATGAACAACTCTGAATCCCACTATAGAATTATATTGCTTTTATATTTTAAAATTTTTTGTTCTTCCTCCTTCTATATAAAATTTAAGGCTAAATATCTGTCTGGAGGGAAAAGAAGTTATTCAGTCATACTGGAGAGGAGTATGAAAGGGGAGCCTTGAACTGTAGTTAGTCAGATACTTAAATGTGCTGATAGCATGTGTTCATTACTATCAGTCTTAAAGCAGGAAAATTAATGAATTTTCTGAAGCCAAAGAGAGAAGAACTTTTGTTTTTCATGGGAGAATTCAAGTATTAACCTCTATACAATATTATTGTTTACCTTTATATATCTTGATTTGTTCCACAAAGGCTTTGGAGTGGTATATAAGAATTACTTGCTCAACAGTGGGATAGATTGATAGAAATATAAATAAAAATTAGTATCATTGTATGGTTTTTGTTATTGCATGCAATGCAATTATTGACATTAAGCTGATATTCCTAAAAGAAAAAGCAAAGAGGAATACTGTATGTCATTCATATTTTGCCCTGAAAGAATAAAATTCTCCAGTGAAGCAAAGATTTTCCTGACACTTAGGTCTGACAAGGACATTTTATCTGACATGTCATGGCCAGTGTTCTCTGACAAAAAAGTGAAGACAGGTGTCATGGAAAACTTTTAAAAATTTTCCCTAAATGCAAACTGAGTATGTAAAGTGTGTGGTCAACGTACACAGCTTGCTAGTAGTTTACCTTAATTTCCAGAGTAAAGTTATCAAAAACATAGCCCATGGCCCAGGAGGTTCCTCACCCCTACATACAGTGTGTGGATCCATATAGAACTCTTTTCTGCTTAGACCAAACTGGGCTCAGGTCCATTTCAAACAGTGCTCTGAGTCTTCGCTACCAATTGATTAGAGGTGGCAAACACTGCAGCTTATTTTCCATCATGGACAGGACCCTCTAGGGCATCATACACACTTCAAGAGAGAGCCCAGGCCTCTGAAGTTATACACGCCATTGTCTGCATAGGTCTCAGTACTTTTCCAGGGTGGGACTTCTGAGCTTTCAATCCACAAAAGAGTCACCATCAGGAATGCATTGACCACACATCCTTTAAATACTTTTTCTTTAATATTTCTGTCAAGAGCTTTCAATAAAAGGTGAGCGACAAACAGTTCAAAGGCATCCTCTGGCAAGAGTCTGGGCCCAGTGTTCTGTGCTGTTAATCAAAGGCAGGGCCGTATGAACAAAAAGATCAAAGCACACCGTCCACCGACACTCTCCTTAGAACTTAGAGCCTCTCCCAGCCTGGCACCTGGCATCCACCTACACCTGGTGAGGGTGGGGTGGAACCTCTGCAGGACCAGTCAAAACTACTTCTGCAGGGTGTACGGGGTGCCAGAAAATGAGGATACGGTGTTGAATAGATTCTTGTCCAGATTGGCCCTATTCTAAGAATGACACTATAATTAATTACTATTTTGGTCTTTTTATTTTTATTTATTTTTATTAACATACAACAGTTGTACATATTGTGGGGGGATATGTGATATTCTGATACCTGCACACAATGTGTAATGATCAAATCAGAGCAGTTGGTATATTATCACCCCAAACATTTATCTTTTCTTTGTGTTGGGGACATGACAGTTCTTTTCTTCTAGCTACTTTGAAGTGTACGATAAATGTTTGTTAACTATAATTGCCCTGGTGTACTATCAAACACTAGAACACATTCTTTTATCTGACTGTACTTTTGTACCCCTTGACCAGTGTCTCTTCACCCCCAGTAATAACTATGTTTGCTATTTGCTGTGAAGGATAAGGAGGCCTAGACTTGTCCTTAAAAGTAGTCTAAGTATCTTCCAGAACACAAATAAAAGAACAAATATGTTTCCAAAATTCTCACCAAGTATAGCCAAGTATACAGTATTGATTTTCACAGTCTCTTACAGCTTGATAATCATCTTATTAGTTTAGGAATAAAAAAATATGTTGTGTATATTATAAACAGATCTCTATCTTATCCGCTTAGGATTATAGTAATATGTTCATCCATGACTTTGATCATCAAATGGTTTTATGATGGAATTCAGAGAATAGATTATTCAGACAATCATCACAAGTAGATACATTAAAGGTACTTTTAAATATTTAATAGTTACCGTCAGATAAATCCACAAATGGACAACTCTTAAGGAGTTCGGTGTTTCATAATTTTATGATTGTTAGAAGCATCCTATAGCAATGGGGACAAAAATGCATGGTAGCTGTCATCTGGTGCTTTCTATTTCTCCATGAAGTATGAGAAACCTGCGCTGAAAAGGAGAAAGAAATGTCAGCGAGTTGAGGAGAATAGAGCATATAAAAATGATTATCGTGATTTGTCCGCTTTGCACAAAAGCAGAGAAAGCCTCTGACAACTGCCTATATTGTCTAATTTAGTGCTTGAAACTTTTAATCACAGGCAGATATCCAAAGTGCACTACACATTTGAAAGGAAGACTGTAGGGTCAGACTGTCTGGATTTGGATCCAACTCCTTCACTTACTAGCTGTGTGGACCTGGGCACTGATCAGTTTCCTTACCTGTGTAAGGGAAACCCTATGCGTCCGTTTCCTTATCTCTATATTGGGATTAGTAATAGTCCTTACCTTAGAGAGGTGTTTTTAATATTAAATGAATGCATATGTAAATGCTTATTATAGTACCCGGTAAACAGAAAGCAAGTGTTAGCAATCATGATTTGAGGTACCCAAAAGCGCAAGAGACACTAGAGCGTAAAGGAACTTTCAGAATAAATGACCTCAATGAAAACAGAAAGAATTTCTTTTTTATTGAGAGAGAGTTTTGCCCTTGTTGCCCAGGCTGTAGTGCAGTGGTGAGATCTCCGCTTACTGCAACCCCCGCCTCCCAGGTTCAAGTGATTCTCCTGCCACAGACTCCTGAGTAGCTGGGATTATGGGCACCTACCACCATACTCAGCTAATTTTTTGGATTTTTAGTAGAGACGGGGTTTCACAATGTTGACCAGGCTGGTCTTGGACGCCTGACCTCAAGTGATCCACCTGCCTCGGCTTCCCAAAGTTCTGGGATTATAGGCGTGAGCCACCGTGCCTGGCCAGAATTTTATTTATATATATATATATATATATATATATATATATATATATGTTTTTTTAATTGCACTTTAGGTTCTGGGGTACATGTGCAGAACATGCACGATTGTTGCATAGGTACATACATGGCAATGTGGTATGCTGCCTCCATCCCCACATCACCTATATCTGGCACTTCTCCCCATGTTATCCCTCCACAACCTCCCTACCCCTGCTGTCCCTCCCTTGTTCCCCTCCAACAGACCCCAGTGCGTGATGCTCCCCTCCCTGTGTCCAGGTGTTCTCATTGTCCATGCAGTGTTTGATTTTCTGTTCTTGTGTCAGTTTGCTGAGAATGATGGTTTCCAGATTGATCCATTTCCCTACAAAGGACACGAACTCATCGTTTTTTATGGCTGCATAGTATTCCATGGTGTATATGTGCCACATTTTCCTTGTCCAGTCTATCATTGATGGGCATTTGGGTTGGTTCCAGGTCTTTGCTATTGTAAACAGTGCCACAATTAATATACGTGTGCATGTGTCTTTATAACAGAACGATATATATTCCTTTGGATATACACCCAGTAATGGGATTGCTGGGTCAAATGGAATTTCTATTTCTAGGTCCTTGAGAAAGCACCACACTGTTATCCACAGTGGTTGAACTAATTTACACTCCCACCAACAGTGTAAAAGTGTTCCTATTTCTCCACATCCTCTCCAGCATCTGTTGTCTCTAGATTTTTTAATGATCGCCATTCTAACTGGTGTGAGATGGTATCTCAATGTGGTTTTGATTTACATTTTTCTAATGATCAGTGATGATGAGCATTTTTATGTATGTTTGTTGGCCTCATATATGTCTTCTTTTGAAAAATATCTGTTCATATCCTTCATCCACTTTTGAATGGGTTTGTTTGTTTTTTTCTTGTAAATCTGTTTTAGTCTTTTGTCGATTCTGGATATTAGCCCTTTGTCAGATGGGTAGATTGCAAAAATTTTTTTCCATTCTGTTGGTTGGCGGTTCACTCCAATGATTGTTTCTTTTGCTGTGCAGAAGAAGCTGTGGAGTTTAATTAGATCCCATTTGTCTATTTTGGCTTTTGTTGCCAGCTTTTGGTGTTTTAGTCATAGTACTTGCCTATGCCTATGTCCTGAATGGTTTTGCCTAGGTTTTCTTTGAGGGTTTTTATGGAGTTAGGTCTTATGTTTAAGTCTTTAATCCATCTGGAGTTAATTTTAGTGTAAGGTGTCAGGAAGGGGTCCAGTTTCTGCTTTCTGCACATGGCTAGCCAGTTTTCCCAACACCATTTATTAACCAGGGAATACTTTCCCCATTGCTTGTTTTTGTCTGGTTTGTCAAAGATCAGATGGTTGTAGATGTATGGCATTGCCTGTGAGGCCTCTGTTCTGTTCCATTGGTCTATATCTCTGTTTTGATACCAGTACCATGCTGTTTTGATTACTGTAGCCTTGTAGTATAGTTTGAATTCAGGTAGCATGAAGCCTCCAGCATTGTTCTTTTTGCTTAATATTTTCTTGGCTATGTGGGCTTTCTTTTGGTTCCAAATGAAGTTTAAAGTGGCTTTTTCCAGTTCTGCGAAGAGGGTCATAGGTAGCTTGATGGGGATAGCATTGAATCTATAAATTACCTCGGGCAGTATGGCCATTTTCACAATATTGATTCTTCCTAACCACGAGCATGAAATGTTTCTCCACTTGTTTGTTTCTTCTCTTATTTCCTTGAGCAGTGGTTTGTAGCTCTCCTTGAAGAAGTCCTTTACATCCTTTGTTAGTTGTATTCCTAGGTATTTTATTTTCTTTGTGGCAATTGTGAATGGAAGTTTGTTCTTGATTTGGCTCTCTTTAAGTCCGTTATTGGTGTACAGGAATGCTTGTGATTTCTGTACATTGATTTTGTATTCTGAGACTTTGCTGAAGTTGCTTATCAGTTTAAGGAGATTTTGGGCTGAGATAACGGGATCTTCCAAATATACAATCATGTCATCTGCAAATAGAGACAATTTGACTTCCTCCTTTCCTAATTGAATATCCTTTATTTCTTTTTCTTGCCTGATTGCTCTGGCTAGAACTTCCAATACTATATTGAATAGGAGTGGTGAGAGAGGGCATCCTTGTCTAGTACCAGTCCAAGGGAATGCTTCCAGTTTTTGCCCATTCAGTATGATATTGGCTGTGGGTTTGTCGTAAATAGTTTTTATTATTTTGAGATACATTCCATCAATACCTAGTTTATTGAGACTTTTTAACATAAAGGGTCATTGAATTTTGTCAAAGGCATTCTGTGCATCTATTGAGATAATTATGTGGTTTTTGTCTTTGGTTCTGTTTATGTGGTGGATTACATTTATAGACTTGTGTATGTTGAACCAGCCTTGCATCCCTGGGATGAAGCCTACTCGATCGTGATGGATAAGCTTTTTGATGTGCTGTTGCAATCAATTTGCCAGTATTTTATTGAAGATTTTTGCATCTATGTTCATCATGGATATTGGCCTGCAGTTTTCTCTTTTTTTGTTAAGTCTCTGCTGGTTTTCGTGTCAGGATGATTTTGGTCTCATAAAATGATTTGGGAAGGATTCCCTCTCTTTGGATTGTTTGGAATAGTTTCAGGAGTGGTACCAGCTCCTCTTTGTACGTCTGATAGAATTTGGCTGTGAGCCCATCTGGACCTGGGCTTTTTTTTTGCTTGGTAGGCTATTAACTGCTGCCTCAACTTCAGCCCTTGTTATCAGTCTATTAAGGGTTTGAACTTCTTCCTGGTTTAGGCTTGGAATGGTGCAAGTGTCCAGGAGTTTATCCATTTCTTCCACTGGTTTATGTGCATAGCGTTGTCTTTAGTAATCTCTGATGGTAGTTTGTATTTCTCTGGAATCTGTGATGATATCCCCTTTATCATTTTTAATTGCATCTATTTGATTATTCTCTCTTTTTCTTTTATTAATGTGGCTAGCGGTCTATTTTGTTGATCTTTTCAAAAAACCAGCTCCTGGATTTATTGATTTTTTGAAGGGTTTTTTGTGTCTCTGTCTCCTTCAGTTCTGCTCTGATCTTACTTATTTCTTGTATTCCGCTAGCTTTTGAGGTTTTTTGATCTTGCTCCTCTAGCTCTTTCAGTTTTGATGATAGGGTGTCAATTTTAGATCTTTCCTTGCTTTGCATATGGGCATTTATTGGTATAAATTTTCCTCTAGACATTGCTTTAAATGTGTCCCAGAGATTCCGGTATGTTGTGTCTTTGTTGTCATTGGTTTCAAAGAACATCTTTATTTCTGCTTTCGTTTCATTGTTTATCCAGTCAACATTCAGATGCCAGTTGTTCAGTTTCCATGAAGTTGTGTGGTTCTAAGTTAGTTTCTGAATTCCGAGTTCTAACTTGTTTCCACTGTGGCCTGAGAGACTGTTATGATTTCCATTCTTTTGCGTTTGCTGAGGAGTGATTTACTTCCAATTATGTGGTCAGTTTTAGAGTATGTGCCGTGTGTTGCTGAGAAGAATGTATACTCTGTGGATTTGGGGTGGAGATTTCTGTAGATGTCTATTAGGTTTGCTTGGTCCAGATATGAGTTCAAGTCCTAGACATCCTTGTTAATATTCTGTCTCATTGATCTGTCTAATATTGAGAGTGGAGTGTTAAAAGTCTCCCACTATTATTGTGTGGGAGTCTAACTCTCTTCGTAGGTCATTAAGAACTTGCTTTATGTATCTGGGTGCTCCTGTATTGGGTGCATAGATATTTAGGATCGTTAGCTCTTCTTGTTGCATTGATCCTTTTACCATTATGTAATGGCCTTCTTTGTCTCTTTTGATCTTATTTGGTTTAAAGTCTATTTTATCAGAGACTAGGATTGCAACTCCTGCTTTTTTTTGCTCTCCATTTGCTTGGTAAATCTTCCTCCATCCCTTTATTTTGAGCCTATGTGTGTCCTTGCATGTGAGATGGGTTTCCTGGATACAGCACACTGATGGGTTTTGAATTTTTATCCAATTTGCCAGTCTGTGTCTTTTGATTGGGGATTTAGCCCATTTATATTTAAAGTTAATATTGTTATGTGTGAATTTGATCCTGCCATTTTGATGCTAGCTGCTTGTTTTGCCCATTAGTTGACATGGTTTCTTCATTGTGTCGATACTCTTCACCATTTGGTACATTTTTGGAGTGGCTGGTACTTGTTCCTTTCTATGTTTAGTTCTTCTTTCAGGAGGTCTTGTAAGGCAGCCAGCAGAATTTTTTAAAAATGAGAAAACTTTTAGAAACTACATGCTAATATTACTAAATTAGTTTTCACAGAACATTGAAAGGATATTGTAATCACAATATAAGAATATAAATAGGGCCAGGCATGGTGACTCACAACTGTAATTCCAGTACTTTGGGAGGATGATGCAGGAGAATCACTTGAGCTCAGGAGTTCAAGACCAGCCTGAGCAACATAATGAAACCCCCATCTCTACAAAATAAATTATTTTTGATTAGCTGGCCATGGTGGTACATGCCTGTAGTCCCAGTTCCGGTGGCTGAGGCAGGAGGATCTCTTGAGCCCCTGAGGTGGAGACTACAGTGAACCATGATGGTGCCACTGCATACCAGCCTGGGTGACAGAATGAGAACCTGTTTCAAAAAAAAAAAAGGAAAGAAAGACAAGAACAGGAGCAATCTGCTAACAAGATAGTCAAAGAAAATTTATAGAATCAAAAGAAATAGACAAATGTCAAATACACAGACCAGTTCAAAGGACCCACAGCAGACAGGCTGTGCTCAGCAAGACCAGCTTTCTCTTGCTCTTGTGCCACAGCCAGACTGCATTTCCCAGCCCCCTTTGCAGCTTGGGATAGCCAGTGGAACCTGAAAACAATCTGTCTCATGCCCAGGCCTGGCCCTTGAAACTCTCCCTGGTGCTGTTCTGAGGCTGTGGTTCAGTTAGGCAGTGGCAGGTGTTTTTGCAGTGGCTGGGGAATTCTTTGTGTGGAAGTGACAGAGTGGGGGCTGGCAGGTGGGCGGAGGTGTCAGTCAGAACCATCAATGCTGCTCTGAGGAGTCTGAACTTTGCCTTGGGGCCAGGGGAATCCACTAAATTGTGTGCTCTATGTAGACAGGGCTATAACAAGCAGATGTGCATTTCAGAACATTCACTTCCTTGGGTGGGGGGAGGATACTGAAGAGGCCAGGAGAGGTGGGAATGGAGCTGAGGCTGGAAGCAGTTAGGAGGCTTTGGTAATCACCAGGTGGAAAGGGATCAGGCTTGAACTGAGATGGTGAGGGATGGAAGGGAGAGATAGATGCCCAAGGATATTACAGAGTCACCTGTGCTCCCAGGTGTGAAGACTTGAGATGCCACAGTAATAAATAAAGGTGGATACAGATGTCATCATATTTGGGGATGCATCATGACTTTGGGTGCTTATGCTCATGGCTGTTATTTTTTCTGAGAAGTTAGAGGATTGGGGTTTTTGTTTGTTTTCTTTTTTCTGATTTGTTTTATTGTTGTTGTTGTTTGAGACAGGGTCATAATCACACCACTGAACTCACCCAGGCTGGAGTTCAGTGGTGTGATCATGGCTCACTGCAGGCTTGACCCCCTAGGCCGAAAGGAACTTCCTTCCTCAGCCTCCCTAGTAGCTGGGACTACAGGTGTGCATCATCATGTCCAGCTAATTTTTTTATTTTTAATTTTTTGGTAGAGACAAGGTCTCACTATGTTGACCAGGCTGGTCTCGAACTCCTGAGATCAAGCAATGCTCCCAGCTCTGTCTCCCAAAGTGCTGGGATTATAGGTATGAGCCACCATGCCCAGCCCAGAGGTCTGTTAGCAGCATCCTCTCCACCACCACATTCTATACTCCATTCATCCCAGACTATTGGCTATTTCATTTATTGCTGCCCCGTAGGTACTATTTCTCTGTCTGAAATACATACATCCCCTTGACAATCAAGAGTTTCTAAACAGTCTTCTACCTACATCAAGTCTTCTGGGAAGGCTTCTCATACTTCAGAAAAGCCTGGCTGCACTCCCTTTGAGCCTTTTCTCTCCCGTGCCCTCTCCCCTCTGGTGACACTTATTAAAGTGGGGCCACTGTGCTCACAACTTCCTTACAACTAGACAGAGAGTGTCTGATGGCAGGGATTTTTTTGGGGGGTGGGGGACGGAGTCTCACTCTGTCACCCAGGCTGATGTGTAGTGGCATGATCTTGGCTCACTGCAGCTGCCGCCTCCTGGATTCCAGCAATTCTCCTGCCTCAGCCTCCCAAGTAGCTGGGATTACAGGCATGTGCCACCACACCTGGCTAATTTTTGTATTTTTGGTAGAGACGGGGTTTTACCATGTTGGTCAGGCTTGTCTCGAATTCCTGACCTCAGGTGATCCACCCGCCTTGGCCTCCCAAAGTGCTGGGATTACAGGTATAAGCCATTGTGCGGGGCCAGCAGGATTTTTTTTTCATCCTTGTGGTTCCGATGACTAGCCGAGGGCCTATGATAAATAGGTGCTCAGTAGACATTTGATGAATAAGCTAATTCATTAATGAAAATAAAAGGACTAGAGAAAGATGTGGATCTTGAAGTAGTAGCATCCCCACCTCCATTCTTATGAGAAGAATAGAGGAGCTAAGGACCAACCCCTGAAAGGACAGATAGCATTGAAAATTTAATAAATAAAGTTGGAAGCAAAAAATATATACATTCCACACAATTGTATGATTCCTGTGCTTTTTGTTGCCTCAAATGCCTCATTCCTTCTTCTTTTGGCCTTGTGCTTGAAGGCTGGCCCGCCAGCAGCTGTCTTAGAACATGAGATGACTTTAAATTTGGTGGCTAGATCTAGAAAGGAAGAGCATAAGGAGAGTAGGCAGCTAGGCCTGTGGATAGCAAAGAACCAAAATACCAGCACCTAACTGCCCAGCTCTGGGCAGCTTTTCCGGAGGGTTGCCTGTCTGTGTTTAGGCCACTGTTAGTTTGCGTTTTGTATCGTAAGCAGCTAAACCGAATCCAATGTAGAATGGTTTGCCTTCTGATAACTACCGTAAGTGCCCTAATGATTCTTTATCTTCTTAAATTTTATTTATCTATTTTTATACAGAATCTCACTGTCACTCAGGCTGGAGTTCAGTGATGCAATCATGGCTCACTGCAGCCTTGGCCTCTGAGGCTCAAGCATCCCCCCAACCTCACCCTCCCAAGCAGCTGGGACCATAGGCCTGTGCCACCACACCCAGCTATTTTTTTAATTTTTTTGGAGAGACAGGGTCTTGCCATGTTGTTCAGACTGGTCTCGAACTCAGAGCCTCAAGCAATCCTCCCGTCTCAGCCTCCTAAAGAGCTGAGATTACAGGTATGAGCCATTGCACCCAGAAACCCTGATGATTCTTAATCTGATTTTACTTTGATTTTTCTTCGTCAGCTTCTTAAGCAAACACTACGCTAAACTGTGTGGCAATCAAAGTAAAATCAGATTAAGAATCAGCTGCTTACAAACTTTCACTCCAATAGGATATTTCGAGAAATCGTGTGTAACCCTGCATCATGTCCTGTGGTAGGTAGAGTCTGTTACAAGAAAACAACACAAATGTGCTCCTGGTGGATCATAGAAGTGCTCAAGCTCTAGAACAGAACTCGCATGATCTTGCAAGTAGTGCACATCATTACTTGCCCTTTTATATCTTCAGTCTTTAGAAAGTCAGCCAGATATGGGAGTCCAAGAATCCTTCTAACCCTTGGAGCTCTTCTCTTCTCTTCTCCCTCCCTGTCCATGCATGATCCAGCTCCATCCTCCTGCTGTTCCTCGTGGTCCAGTGAGGAGACTCATTCCCTAAAGGTTCCTCTTCCTGGGAGGGTAGTGGACGCTGTCATTCTTCAACTTGAAATAACTCCTAAACAAACCCACCTCTGCCATGGGAACATGAATCCCACGCATGGCATAACTTCCATTTGTTATTAGGCTGGAATTTTCCACTTGCAATGGAATGAGGAGAGGAAGGAAATAAAGGGACAAAGGAGGAAGAGAACCCTATCCCACCAAGGGCATGTTATAATATATGTCCCCCAGGAGACTGTAAGTTAACTGAGGGAAAGCACCCCGCCTTCTTGCTCCTATCCCCAATATCTAGGAGAGTAGTACCAGACACATTCAACAATATTGCTGACTGAATGAGTGAGGAGTGATTGAATAAACAGATATGTAACAGCGACGCAATGTTTGCTGCTGCTGTGGTGGTTGTCCCAGTATCCGCTGCAATACAGTAGGAAGCGTGGATCTCAATGAATGCTTTCTGTAGTTAATGCTGTTCATACAAGATTAGTGATGCCAGAAAGGAAAGCAGTGACCTGATGATCCACAGCCACTCATTCACAGGCAGGGTCAGAAGTCAAGAGGAGTCTGGAGCGGCAGTGGAGTCTAAAGAGACTCAGTGGCTGTCACTCCCTTCCCACGTCCTGTAGCAAGGCTTCATCAGCATTTCTTCTTCTTCTGCCTTTGAATAATCCAGTTCCCATTGCGTGCATTGGCTCAAAAGTCAGAAAAGGAAGGAAGAATCCAAAAAAGCAACATAATGAGCACTGAACGACCTGAATCAAAAGCGTATGGTAATTGTATAGGAAGGAACTGTTATTTTTTCCCCATCACTGGTTTTGGTTTTTCTGCCTTTCATTGCATGAGAGTAAAACACTTTCACAGAGTAATTTGGAAAGTTCAAAATTTCTGGGCATGAAAAATGATTTTCATTCTTGGACAGATGTGATATATCTTCAGAGGTCATTTGTATCCAACTGCTATGCCTGTCTTTGAGAAATTTGACTTTAAAAATAAATTGTAGCCTGATACAAGACATGACAGCTTTCTGTACAGGGCCTTTGCTAAGTCTTCCTGCTTGGATTCAAAGATAGTAACTAAATGGCATACAAATACCTTGTGAAAATAGGTATTTTTTGTTTAACTATACCTGAAAAAATATAACTAGGTGTACAATTTTACAAAGAGATGACAAGTTGATATTTATTTTACGGAAGAGCTGGACATAATAACTTTGTTGTTACTTGGGATGTGTGTGTGCGTGTGTGTGTGTGTGTGTGTGTGTGTGTGTGTATTTATATGTTTACATACAGGGTTTGTCTCTGTTTGGGTCATCAGGCATCCACTTGGGATCTTGGAATGTATCTCCCATGGATAAGAGGGGGGCTACTGTATGTATAAAATTCAGTGGAAAAATCCCAGTGGGTGGGGAGTCCAGACAGAGGAAAAAGCCCAGCAGGGTTTATTAGTGATGGATTCCAATTTTTAAAAATGTGATAATTCAGTAAATGAGTAGTCATATTTTCCAAATGTGGATTTTTAGCTTGCCATTGACAGAAAAAGAAGCAGCAAAAAGGGGAACCACTCTTACACGCAAAATAACAGGAAGCAAACTCAGCCTAAAAACATTGACAGGTTGAGTTCCTGAGTGAATGCTGACTAGGATCCATAGGGTTTGCATAATAAGTATTTATAAATCCTTGAGATGAGTCACCATGGCATGACCGAATAGCAAACAAATACACACACACATTTTTCCTTTTAAGAAAACTTTAGGGTTTTATTCTGATGCCTCACAACAATGAAATGTTTTTTTTTTTTTTTTTCAGATGGAGTCTTGCTCTGTCACTCCGGCTGGAGCGCAGTGGCACAATCTTGGCTCATCACAACTTCCACCTCCCAGGTGCAAGTGATTCTCCTGCCTCAGCCTCCTGAGTAGCTGGGATTACAGGTGCCTGCCACCACGCCCAGCTAATTTTTGTAATTTGTTGTAGGGACAGGGTCTCACCATGTTGGCCAGGCTGGTCTTGAACTCCTGACCTCAGGTGATCAGCCCTCCTCGGTCTCCCAAAGTGCTAGGATTACAGGCATGAGCCACCGCACCTGACCAGCAACGAAATGATTTTTAAGGAAGTAGCAAAACAGCACAAGGGGAAATGTAAGGATTGGAACCCAAATGCTCCCTTCAGAGTCATTCACTCTTCAACCACTCTTCAGTCCTTGACCGTTCAACCGTTCCGGTCAGCACTGCCTGGAGCTGCCCCAGGAGCAAGAAGCCGTGCCTCTGCCCTGGGCTCCATCTCGCCTCCAAAGCCCATCATTATTCCTAGGGACTCTTTTCGCAATGTCTATCTGACTGTGATGAAGATAATACGAGTTACCGTGATTATTCTTGTATTGAGTGCTTAGCATGGGCCAGGTGCTATGTTGATAGCCTTAACCTGCGCTATCCCATTCACTCCTCACCACAGCCCTCTTTATATACAATTACTGTGGTTTCTTATTTAGCTAAACATTGCACTTCATAGAACACTGCATTGTTTTATGAAGTGTCTGGGTGCAGTGGCTCGCACCTGTCATCCCAGAACTTCAGGAGGCCAAGATCAGCCTGCGGAACAGAGTGAGAACCTGTATCTACAGAAAAATTTTAAAAATTAGCCAGGCATCGTGGTAGGTCCCTGTAGTCTCAGCTATTTGAGAGGGTGAGGTAGGAGGACCACTTGAACACTGGGAGTCAAGGAAGCAGTGAGCCGTGATCGTGCCACTGTACTCCAGCCTGGGCAACAGAGCAAGACCCTGCCTCAAAAAANAAAAAAAAAAAAAAAAAAAAGCCCAGGGGTGGAGTGGGGAACAGGAGTACTAATTTTTCCAGGGACACATAACTCAAAAGGCTTGATGAGCTAGGCTGCTTGTGATAACTATGATTACCACTCCTCCAACTGTAACTGCAAAAATTCATCCAGGTGAAGCTCCACAGCTGGAGCAGCACTCTTAGAGTTACCTCTGTTCTTATCAAGAAACAAATAGCTTTACACTGGTTGGTGAGAATAGGGTGGTAGCTTTCTTGGGGACAAGGAAAAGAGAGTATGAATAAAGAAATGAGAAAGGAAATGGTGCTTCCCATGGAGAGAAGAGAATGCTGGATTTCAAGTGCTTCTTGGACATTCTGGAAGAGAAAATTGGAACAACTCATTTTCTGTTCTTTCAAACACAATTTAGCCCTGCCCTGGCCCTAGAAGACAAACAGGATGCAGGGGCTTTGTTAGTCTCCCATGGTTGCTATTTTCTCTGTAACCAAAATGGCAAGAGAATACTTGATAAAACCAAGATGTAGCAAGAACTTACTGTCTGTCATTAGGCATTAAAGATGGGGTAAAAGGAACTAATACTTACAGAAAGCTGAGTAGGGTAGCATTTCTTGGCCTCAGGACTGTCATGGTCTAGTGGAAGGGACAGAGTGGCACAGGAATACCAATTAATCAGTAAAAGTGAAGTACAAAGAACTAAACATACAAACAAATGAACAATTGTCCCTTTTTTGGAAGCCCAAGGAAGGCACCATTTCAAGATTACATATGATCCAAGCCCTCTATAGGAGGGTTCCTGGGCATCCATGTCAAAAACAGACAGATCAAAAAAAAAAAAAAAAAAAAAAAAAAAAAAAAAAAAAAAAAAAAAAGGTACCAATGCATTTGATGCAGAACCAAGGTTGAGAACTGCCGAAAGAGGTTAGTGGAAACTGGATTTTGAAGCTGCAGCTTTTAGGCTCTCTGAGGCCGTGGAGCACTTGATTGCTGTGGGCCAGGTGTGATGGAGAAGGCCGCTTATCAGAGCAGCTGCAATGGGGGTGGGAAGGAAGAAACTAAAGACAGCAGAGACAGGAGGGAGAGGATGCAGAAAGAGACCTGCCGCATTGTGAACTCCCGAGGGTGGGCACTGACCTGTCTCTCCATCCCAGAGTGCCCAGTATGTGACTCACACAGGATGCCAACTGGACAGGTACTTGTTGAATAAATAATTGAACTGAGTAAATATATTTTAAAAATCTGGAAAACTTGGCAGCTGGGGCATAGAGTATCACCAAAACACAACAATGAAATTTCAGAAGGAAAACTATTTAGAGAAAAAACCTGAATTCAGTCTTAGACTTTTTAGGTTTAAGTAATCAGACATAATAATAGAAATCCAAACATCTGAGAAGTCTGTCTGATGTCGAGTCATAGGGCTCCTAAATTTCTGTATTTGTCACCCCTCCTATTTCATTTGTATGTGACCAGGAGACTAAAACATGCATTATGCTCCCAACAGGCTAAATCTATTCTGGGATCCACTGAATGTTACTAGAGGGACTGCTCCAGAGAATTCCTGATTGAATGACAGCGGCGCTAAGAACAGTAAGTCATGGTTGGAAGCAGTCAGGGAAGAATGGAGCTCAGATATCCTAAATTAAAATATAAAAGGCTCAAGTTATTGGGCATGTACATCTAAATTTCAAAGTAAAATGCCAGCATCCCACTATGCCTCCCGAATCCAGCACATTCTACCTAACACACACAGACACACACACACACACACACACACACACACACACCTCTTTCCCTCTGAGGCAATTATGGGCCCAAACTGAGTTTTTATGGAACCATAATACGGAAAGAAATGCCCAAGCTGAAGAGGTCAATGCACAATAATTTATCAGCAATCAATGCTCAACACTGACATCGTAACCTCTTAAATGTGCCATGTTGTCTACAGCTTGAATTTCTGTGTGGCTTCACATACGTTATTTGGATGAAGGCTGAATCTCTCACACGCTGGTTATCATAAACTGTGCAGTTGAAATTAATAGAATAGAGACGCCCTCTTTTTGGTGACTCACTAGTTTTCGGCTTCTGACTCATAGGTTTCTCTCTTTTGTTTTTTCACATTATTGATCAGTGAATATTCTAGTAGTCTAATTCATGTGTATTTCAGGGCTAAAAATGGAAGACTAACCTTGTCTGGGGAAAGGAGACAAATAGTGTTAACATCCAGGTGAAGAAGAGGTCAATTCAGAAGGGAAGCAGGGAAGAAGGGACTTCCCGGGAGAGCAGGCAAAAGCAGAGGACCTCGGGGGTAGCTGTTCCCCTAGCTATTCGGTACTTACACCATGCGCTCTGTCATATCTAGAAAACAGGAGAAGAAAAGCAATCACTGGGAAAAATATTAATACCATAGAGAGGAGAACTGTGTTTCATTACCTCAATTCCTATGATCCTTCATTAGTAAGGGAAGATACAGCATCCACAATAGAGAAAACATAAGTGCCTCAGAAATATAAAGTTGTCTATTTCTCTGAAGTCAAAATGACAACATCCTTGCTTATAAAGGAAATGTCCACTAACTTACAAATGAACCATCTACAAGAATTATTTGTTTAATTATATGACCCTCAGTTACTAATATGCCCTGGACACTGTAGTTTCTGTGGATTTCTCAGAAATTATGCTGAATATTATAGTCTGCTATGCTCTTACACCATACACCAGGACTCAAGTCAGACCATCAGTTCTTTGACACTTGTCTGCCTTCAAATCATCTTACCAAGTACCTGACCATTTTCCTTCCTTAGATCCTGAGGCCGTACCAGTCCTGGCATTCATATGGACTGTTAATATACCCACACTGTGCCTTTGTTTTCCTGTGTACAAATGAGGATAAATAAACTTAGGAAATTAGCAGTTTATGGCCATTTCCAGCATCCGCTTGCTGCTCCCATTTTCCCCTGGGAAATTTTCCTCCTGTCTCTTACAGCCCCTCCCCAGCCCCTCTGCCTTCCTGTGTTCTCTCCCTCTGTTAAATCAGCCACAGATATGATGTCATCAATTTTTCTTTGATGGAGACACTTTCACCCCACCTCTTTCAAATTTTCCTGTTCAACACCTTTTATCTCTACCTGTAAAATGAAATACTTTGTTTTCTGTTTAGAGTTTAAAGAATTTCTTAGCTGGACATTAAGCAGGAATCACTATAAATACCTTCAAGATAAATCTGTTACCTTTCAAAAAAAAAAAAAAAAAAGACGTTAAGCCCCTGAAAAAGAAGATGGTCCAAAAAGAAATTACATCCTTGAGCTCCTGCCTTCTTTTCTCTCTTTTCTTCTATCCCTTAAATCTCAGTCAGTTACTTCCCAGTCCTGTGTCTGAGGATGCCCAGCTGATCTGGATCCATGGCCATTCCATGGCACCCTCTCCCTCTCTACCAAGAGCAGAGAATCCAACTACAGCCCTGGAGAGGTCTATTAAACCAACTGGGAAGCTGTTATCAAACTACTGTTTCCTCCCAGTATATTCCCCCATCATTTGAATATGTTCCCACTGTGGTCATGGTTTTCTAAGCCTTATCCTCTTCCACCCTAATGAAGAATCAGGGCTCAAAGCCTGTTGGGGAAGGGAAGGAAGGAGAGATGTTTGTGACTGCCCTGTGGTCTAGTAATCACACAGGAGCACTTCAGATGGACAATCCACATTCAGCTGGCCTTGTGTCAGCATCCAGAACACTCAAGACAATGGCAACAAAGAGACATGCAGAGAGTCCTCACAGACTGGGATAAGGAGAGAGAGAGAGACCTGGCAGTATAGCAAGACATCAATAGATCCCTGAACTATGGACATAGTCTCCTACTGAGAGCTCAGGTATTAACATGCATGGACATCAATATGACCATGCTGATTAAACAATGTGGGGGATTAGGGGAACCAACCCCACAGAGTCATAATTCTGTGTTTAATTTTTGACTCTCCAGAAACTTAACTACTAATAATCTACTATTGACTGGAAACCTTACCGATAACATTGTTGTTGAACACATATGTTGTATGTTATATGTAATTTATATTGCATTATATTCTTACCATAAAGTAAGCTAGAGAAAAAAATGTGTTACTATTAAAATCATAAAGAAGAGAAAAAATATTTCATTAGGTGGAAGTGGAGTGGATCATCATAAAGGTCTTTATCCATATCCTCACTTTGAGTAGGCTGAGAAGGAAGAAGAGATGGATCTGGTCTTGCGGTGGCAGGGTGGGGCAGTGGGTAAGAGGCAGAAGAAAATCCACTTATAAGTGGACCTGTGCAGTAACTGAGTTATTCAAAGGTCAACTGTGTAGTTGCATCAGAAAACCTGTTAACGTAGACGGGCAGGTAGATGCTTACTAACAAAGTACAGCAGACGTAGACGAAAAGTTTGGTTGCTTAAAGTAATTAGGAAAGTGGTGGCGAGGTGGCA
Source organism: Cebus imitator (assembly GCF_001604975.1). Lineage (NCBI taxonomy): Eukaryota > Metazoa > Chordata > Mammalia > Primates > Cebidae > Cebus > Cebus imitator. Next base: position 543,544 of record NW_016107880.1, on the reverse strand, counting down.
TAATTTTTCCACCTCCCCAAATCACCCCATGGAAACAGAGCAACTAAGATAACACAAGCAAACCCCACAGACAAAGATCTGCAGTAAGGCAGTGGGAAAACACATCCCTATAAACCTCCAAATACGTGTGGGTTGGAATAAACTACTGGTGAGATTAAGACCTGCATGGTGTCCTCAACATGTCAGAGGAAATAAAAAGAGGAGAAAGGGCCTTCTGATGGCCCCAAGAAGCAGAGAAATGAAAACAGTTTCTCCACAAAGCTTGGTGGACCACTCAGGGAAGGACAGCCGAAACACCTAGAGTGCTGCTGCCTCCAACTTGTGAGTGAACTAGCTTGTGCTGGACAGTCTGGGCCCCATGGACCCTAAAGCGACCCGTAATAGCCAGAAACCCTCACTGAGGAGAAACTACTGGAATAGAATCCAAATTAAGCAGGAGAAAGACAATAGGAGCAAAGGAGGCAAAAGAAAGAAGATGCAGGTACAAGTGGAGGGAGGAGCAAAGAGCCAGCAGATAAAAGATACATATTTGTAACACATCCAGAAATAACAGAAAAGGCAGCTCTAAATCTCTAGGGCTAGGAAGCTCTCCTAGTTCATTCTTCTCTTCTAAGAGTCCAAGAAAACTCATCTCACTTAAACATTAATAAAGAAAAATGGCCGTCGAATTTATGATAAAGAAAAATGAATTGAGGAATGTAATGTCTCTGCAGACAATAAAAGCATGCCAGAAAGATATGCAAACAAAACAGAAGAAAATTCTAACCTAATATTTTACATCAACCTGGAAAAAAAAGATAGCCGCTTTGAAAGGACAGCATAACCCAGAATTTTAAAAACTCAGAAAGAAGCAGATTTGAAAAAACAAAGACTTGAAAAGGAGTTTATAAAAATAGAAAAATATTAGAATTGGAGGGAAAACTTATTTCAAAGTTTTAGGCTAGACTAGAAGAAACAAAATAGTGAATGAACACCACAGAAAGTTTCTTAAGAAAAATAGAAAAGGAAAGAATGAATAACTTTAAAATAAAAAGATTTAAAACATATATACAAAAAAGGCATAGACAATAGGAATAGGAGAACCAAGGAACATATAATAGAAGTTCCTAAAAAAGAAAATCAATGCAATGAAAGAACAAATGTTATCAATTATAGTTCAAAGACTACTTTTCTGACATAATACTTGTCCAACATTTGAAAGGACTTACTTGGCGAAATTGGCCCAGAATGGCCTACATATAAACATAGTCTGGTAAAACTACTGAACTTTAAAAAAGAAAAAAGTCTCTTTGGCACTAGTTAAAAGGTCAGTATCCCTTATAAGAGAAAGAAAATCAGATTGTCATCAGACTTTTTGACAGCAATGCTTTATGCCAGAAGACAATGGTGTAAAATATTTAAGAAACATTAAAGAAAGCAGATGTGAGCTGAAGATTTTATACCCAGAAACATTGATCTTTAAATACCATGGTCACAATTCTTAATAAACACACAAGAATTCAGGAAGTAATGTTCCTGTGAGCCTTTTCTGGGAAATTTATGGAGACTAAGCCTCAGGAAACCAATATGACTAAAGAGGTAACAATAGACTGGCAGTGAGCATTAAGTATACATTTTTTTGGATAACTCATAGTGCCTGTAGTTTATAAAGGAGAGAGTATAAAATGTGACGGCCATTTGCTCTATATACAATTAACTGTCAAAAAATGAGGGAGGGAGCATACATTGGAAAGACAATATAAACAGTGGAATAAGTTCTGTGACTGCCTCAAGGACACCAATGGAGAATAAAAACATATCTGTTGAAAACAGATGCCGGAGAACAGGGGAGAAGGTAAAGAAGAGGCTATTAGCTAATTTCAATTTTAGTCATAGTAGGATAGGGAAAAAAAAAAGTAAAAATGGGATTAAAATTATTATTTAGAGATGTTAATAAAATTATAGATTATATAATCAGAACAAAATAGTACAAACATTTCTAAATACAAAAAGAGGCTGGGTGCAGTGGCCCACACTTATAATCCCAGTTGTTTGGGAGGCTGAGGTGAGAGGATTGTTTGAGCTCAGGAGTTCAAGACAAGCCTGGGCAGCAAAGTGAGAACCCTATTCCCTACCAAAAAATTTAAAAAATTAGCCAGGCACAGTAGCATGTGCCTGTAGGCTCAGCTGTTTGGGATCCTGGGGCAGGACAATCCCTTGAGCCCAGAAGTTTCAGGTTGCAATGAGCTATGATGGCACTACTGCACTTTAGCCTAGATGACAGATTGAGACCCTGTCTCAAACACACACAAAACAAAAAGATAGGAGAGAGGACACATGCACGTGAGCAAATAATGCAGACAAGTGCTTCTCAGACTCTGTAGTGAAGGACCACTTTTTCCCCCCAATAATTTGTAAGCGACACTTGTGAAATACAAAATATGCTTGACTCTAGTGGCAATATCAAATTATTTTAAATATTTCTAAATGTGTTTGGTGGTGGTTGTTTTGTTACTTTCTATTTACAAGCCATCATAGCTTGGTAGCAAACAGCTCAGGGAGCAGCCTTGATACAGACCACATCGGAAAAGAGTAGAAACATAAGGCAATAACAATAGAGGTAGTCACCGGTATAGAGATATGAATATGTTTGCATGCTTGTATGGATGGAAATACATGTAACAAATGTGACAAAAGTGATGCCAAGCATTTGGATCCTAAAAATAAATTTACCAATTAAATTTAGTTTTTAAAAAGATTTCCAGATCACCTAACAAAGCAAAATTCAACACTCCAGGGTACTATATAAATATAGACTTTTAATAATAATATATATGTTTCTTTCAGGTAGAGAAAAGTCTTTACGGTATGCTACCAATCTAATAGAGGAGAGTGGAGATAAAAAAAATATACAAATATATATCAATTTTGTATAATTATAGCTTAATATACTAATGGACATATAAATTACAGCATTTACACATAAAATATTTCAAGGTAGTGGAAGGAAATAAGGTTGAGGAGACAAGGAGAAAAACTAGGCTTGTTTTGTAAATTTGGCTTTAGAGTCATGTGCATCTTTGCAATATAATAAAGTGAAATTAAATTTAAAGTGATTCCTAAACATCAAAAGTAAAATAAGACAGTTGAGCCCGTCTATCCAGTAGGTGGCAGAACAGCACCAAAGGGACTATTCCAAGTGACTTTAAAACACAGTAATTTAACTGTGTTAGCAGAATGTTATCATAAGGACAAAAACAACTGCAAAGTGTCTTAAGCTGATTTTTGTAATCATTTTGCTGGTGGTAGTCTGATATTTATTTGAGACTGTTGCGTGTGTGTATTATGAATACAGTAAATGAATAATTATATTCATGTCAATAAAATTTGAAATTTGGCATGGGAAAAGGAGACGGTAAAAAAATCCTCCACTTGAATTTGAATAGGAAATATTATCATGAATTCATGATGAATATTATTTTATAAATCCGTGTTTTCTAGCATTGTTCTCTGAAAAGACTTAGAACATGCTCAACCCTTCACACACAGATAATGTTCTCTACATACCATTTTCCACTAAAAGGAATCAAAGGTTCCCTGAAGAAAGAGCTGATTACAGGTCTGTGGAAGGAAGTGTACAAGATGGACGTGGAATATCATAAACTGCTTTGGTGATATCAGAACTCTGCTATTAAGTTAAAAGAGGTTCTCTGTCCAAAGATGGGAAAATTTGAACAATAGTAAATGTAATAACTGCAATGAATTGAAACATATCAAATATTAAAAGTCATGAATTCCTAATCATATTGTCAAAATAAAATGCTATTGATCATCCTTGGAAAATGCAAGGAAACCAAAATCATTATTTTAAAACTAGCAAATAAAATGAAGCGATCAAACATTTATTCTAACTTCCCTATGCATATTATTCCAAGTAACCAAGTAGTTGATGAGATGTTTCTCTTGATAGAAGTATTCCATCTAATAAATGAAGAAAGAATTTTAAAATTGTAGTATCACTGCTTTGCAACCTTTAGTGAATTATTGGGTGTAAACAATGGTAATCAATGACTACCAACCTCACAAAAAGGCCACCAGACATGTGCTTCTGGATGGAGGTACACACCACCACCTATGAGGTATTTTTGCCAAAAATTGAATTTCAATCTGATGATGTCCCTGGGTCTACTGTATTCAGTACTAGCCCCATGTGGCTACTGAGCATTTGAAATGTGGATAGGGCAAATTGAGATGCTCTGTACATGTAAAATATACACCAGATAGCAAAACTTAATATGAGAAAAGGATGTAAACTATCTCAATAATTTTTAATATTGACAACATATATAATGTTTCTGACACATTGGGTTAAACAAAATTATATTATCAATATTAATTTTAATTATTTTTACTTTTTAAAAATGTGTATTATAAAATCTAAAATTATATTTGTGGCTCATATTTCTATTGTATTGTGCTGTTCTTAATCCTAACTACAACTTATGGGAAATACGCTGGACAGAGGAACATGTTAAATGACACCAGAAGGATAGAAACAGCAAATACCAGGCTTTAGAAAACTCTGCAACTTACATTTCTAATCCATTTTAATGGTGGAGTCAAAGTTACGAAAAATTTATGAACATGAGCACTGTAATTAATATGTAAGGTAGTCATAAATATCAATATCTGTGAAATCATAATTTGATATCTCAGTTTCATTTTCACTATTGCTCAAATAATGCATAACAATAAAAAGCCTATATCTTTGCATTGCCTGATTTATCACCAGTGGTGTTTGCACTGCATTATGGAAAACACTGATATATTTTCAATTTTTAATAATGTGAAAACTTGATTATCTCAGTTTTTTCAGATAGATGAATACATAGTTATGATTTCTATGCTGTTAGAAAGCCTTTATTTTTTTAACCAACAAAATTAATTTTAATAATACATTTTGACATAATATATCTAAATATCAATTTCAACATGTACTAAATATAGCAATTATTAATGAGAAATATTACATTCTTTTGGCTTTGTACTAAACATTTGAAATGTGGTTTACATTTTTCACTTATAGTATCAAATGCTAAATTTATTTATTTATTATTTTTTTTTGTATTTTTAGTAGAGACGGGGTTTCACCATGTTGGCCAGGATGGTCTCGATTTCTTGACCTCGTGATCCGCCCGCCTCGGCCTCCCAAAGTGCTGGGATTACAGGCGTGAGCCACGCACCTGGCCACAAACGCTAAATTTTTATTAGAAATATTTAATCTAGATAGATAGCTTAAAATTTACATTTGAAAAAAAAAATAGATTCAGATACCTACGTTGTTACAAGTATATTTAAAAGTTTTCAATGACTGAATTGAGTATCAATTTTTAAATTTAAATCAATGAAATTAATTACAATTAAATGAAAATTTAGAAACTCCTTCCTCAGTCACACTAGCCACATTTCAAGTAGAATTCCTTTGTTTCAAATTCACTTTGTCCTAAAGCTGCAAGTTGAATTTCTACATCTCATCATAATTGACTTATTTAAAATATTTTTTAATTAAAACATAATACGAAACCACTTAGATATGTAAAATTTAAAAATTCTCCCTTTTACTCTCCCATCTTTACTATTTTCCCCAAATTTGAGATCAAATTAAAAAATATATTCAAAATGTTTCTAACTGTAAAAGTTAAGCATTGAATTAGGCTTGCTCAGACTTCATTTTTAATACAATATTTCTTACATACCTAACATAATAGGTGCTCAAAAATATTAGGTAATTTGTCTCTGTTTATTAAATCAGGAATTTTTTAATAGTATCTGAACTTTTGTTTTTTCTCATTTATGAGAAAAAATCATTCCAGTTTAGCATGCTTTAATATCTTATTGGGATAACTAAATAATATAAAATGTCTAAATAACTTATAGAAAGATAACTTACATCCTCTATAGCAAAATACTGATACAGTGTATATATTGAAAGTAACGTTGCACTAAAGCGGGTGAACACTAGGGGGCAGTGTTGTTAGTGCAGAACTCTCCAGAGGCTTGGAAAGGAGCGCTCAAATCAATTCCAAAACCTAAAATGCAATAAATTAAATAAATGGGAAATAATAATAATAATAATAATAATACTCAAAAAAAAAAGAAAAAATATCAATTACCCAACAGCTAGCGCGATAAATGGGGTCTAATAGCAACAAAAGAACGTGTTCGTTTAACTTTACTTTGTGAAGTTATAAGGACCATATACATATTATTCACAAGGTGTTGGAGGAGATGCTTTGTTCAAACCCTGAGCCCTTATGAGGTTGGATTCAAGCTCTTTCTGGAAAAGTCTTCCTTATGGAATTTTCTGTCCCAAAGAAGACACAAAAGAGTAGGCAATGTCAGAAAGTAACAATTCATAAATACTAACTCCAAGTGCGTGTATAATATTTAGTTCCTACCTCATTTTATCCTTTACTCGTATCCACCATTCCTTTTATTTTCTTCCACTCGCTCAGGCTTCTTTGCAGCACGGTCATTTTTAGAATATTCTGAGAGCATCTTAGCTCTCACTCCAACTTTCTCTTTCCACCCTCAATTCATTTTAACTCAGAATTCCAAAGCAATAAAACTGTATTAAGTAACTAATCCATAATGCCAGCCACTACCTAAAAGGATAGAACCAAAAACAAAAAAAAAAAAAAAAAAAAAAAAAAAAAAAAAAAAAAAAAAAACCTAGGAAAACTTATGTACATTTTCTAAAGTTACATTGTTGTCTATTTTAAGGGCATAAAATTCTTTTGAGGAGTGACTTTAAGCTACATTTTGCAAAAAGTATTGAGCATAATGTATAGATGCTTAATATATGATGAGGTAAACATTTACACCTCAGACTTGGAACAGGCAGACAGCTAAGTTCTCTTACTTTTTAAATATGCAATGAATTTTCTAACAGGTAACAAATCAATTTTTGTTTCTCTTTTAGAAAATTAAAATCTATATGTATTAAAGAGCTGTGCTCCAAATTGTGAGTCTGGCCTACTTAAATCTGAATAAATCATTCTAGAGAGTTGACATTATTTAGTTTTGAACAATTCTTGAAGTCTGTTTGGACTTCATAATTTAGCAGCAGGTGGTTCTTGTGGTTTTAAAAGTCCATGATTAATTAATCCTAGTTAGTTTTTAGTCATCTCTTCAGATCTTTTGTACCCGGAATTTCTATAGCCTATTTACCTGAAATTGTATAAATAATAAATGGTTCACCCTCCTCCGTATAGTAGCAAGCATCCGGGTTTTTGCAACTTGAAATTTCAGCTCCTCTCAGCCTCTATCAGGTGTGAGATATTTTTAGCCTCCCTCTATCAGTCAGAATCCCATGGAAGGGAAGTCCCATTCAAGAGGGTTGAGGCGAATTTAAAGAAGGGTCTGTTTACAGAGCAGTGGTCAGAGTTAAGAAAATACAGACAGAGAGGCCAAGGGACCCAGAGGTGAGCACAATGGGAAGCCCTCACCACTGTAGGCCTGAAGAGTCAGACTAGAGGAAGGAACGGGGTTCCCAAGCCTGTGGTCACTAGAGCTGTGGACAGGCTGCCATCGCTGGGGGGCCGATTGCTGCTGAAACACCAGCACAGGGAGGAGTGGCACAGAAGGACCCAGAGCTGTCTCTCCCCCACCCTCAGCCCCCTGGCCAGGGCCTCACCTGGACCGCCCAGATCGAGGCAGGGAAGAGCCAAGCACTGGGGAAGGTGGCCTAGGAAAGGGAGGGTGACAGGCCGCTGAATGTTCTCACTCTTAATAAACAGAGTTTTACCCTTCGAGGGGGTCGTTGTGGTTCTTCTCTCCTTATCTTTTTACTTCACTCACCACATTCTTACCAAACCAAAGGGAAAACAACAGTGAAAGGAAAGTCTTCCTTACACACGTCAGGCTTTTAGACAGAACCTTTTTTTCCTCATCTCATATATCTTGTCTTTTGTTTGGTTCAAAAGGAAGCATTTTCTACTCTATAAAAGCCTAAAACTTTGTCTTCGCAACCTCTCGCTGTGATGAGCTTTGACGTGGGTCTTAAGCCCATTTAAAAGATGCTGCACCCTGATTTTGCTGCTGCACCCTGCTTTGGAGAAGCTTAGTCAGTGATCCCATGAGAAGGGAACCTGTGAGAGATTCATTTTCTCCTGAATCGCTTAGGAGGTCTCACTAAAGCCCCTGCTAAACTCATCATCCCCAGCCTGGACCATGTTTGGTTAATTTCCAGTTTTTCCTTTCCTTACGATAACCCACTTGAAACTCCAGCAAGGGGGAAAAAAATCAAATGCAAAACATGTTGTGACTTTTATAAGCTATTGCTCTCCTTGCCCCACGCTCACCCCCTCCCTTTCTCCCCTTCCTGACTTTTACTGAAAGGAGGAAAGACAAGGAAATCTCAATGGCTTCATTCTCAGCACACATTCTAAGTCTGTCATTAAATGACCACTGATTTTGTCGCGTACGTATGAACAGAACTCTGTAAGAGAGCAATTGATTAAAGCCAATGACTTTCTTTCAAAGAGCATTTGCTGCTCTGAAATGGAATCAGTGAATAAAAATTTATTCTGTTATTTTCTTTTTTTCTAAGAGTCCTCTCCATTTTTCAAAAGAAGCCTGTCTTATCTTGTTTCCAAACCTTTTCCCTTTCCTTCCCCTGTGCTGTGGATTTCCTACCTTCTTCCCACTTGAGTCGCCGGTGCAAGAAGGGGGTTCCTGCTTGGGTCCCCACACCAGTAGGTTTTGTCTCTTCATCTGCTTGTCTTCTGAAGATAAATCCTTGGCAGAACTGGAAAAAAAAAAAAAAAAAATCACGGAATGGCTTTTTTACATTTCTGCCAGGGGGAGGCTATTTTGTAATCCTTTTGCAGCCTTCTTGAGCACAACCCAATCCCAAGCTGACTTATCTCCTTAACTGTTTAGAGCAAAATTAAAAACTGGATTTTCTTACCTGCCCCAGGAGCAGATGTAACGGGGCTGAGTTGTCTTGTGAATTGCCAGGCTTCTGAGTTGTCTTGTGAATTGCCAGGTTCCTTTTCTTTCACGAACAGATCTTAAAGGTCTTCCAGGGACCCCTATTAGCTAAATAGTCTGGATCGTTATTACAGAGAAATTGTAACTCTTTTTGAAAGTCTTTGTGCACTCAAACATGCCAATATTTATAGTTCAGTTTATTTGTCCAGGTTGTACAAGTTGCTAACAATGAAACTCCATTTATTTATTTGTTTGTTTGTTTATTTATTTAGAGACAGGGTCTGGCTCTGTCACCAGGGTAGAGTGCAGTGGCACAATCATGGCTCACTGCAGCCTCTGACTCTCAGGTTCAAGCGATCCTCCCACCTCAGCCTCCCTGGTAGCTGAGACTACAGGTGTGCACCCCCACGTCTGGCTAATTTTTGTATTCTTTGTAGAAAACAGGTTTTTCCCTGTTTCCCAGGCTGATCTGGAACTCCTGGACTCAAGTATTCCACCCGCCTCAGCCTCTTGAAGTGCTGGGATTACAGGCAAGAGCCACCGTACCCAGCCAAGACTCCATTTAAATAGGTGGCTTTTATGTGAATTATTAATTTTGATAGAATAGAAAAGCTGACAGATCTATGTTTTAAAATCATTTTATGAATTCAGTTCAAAAGAACAACTAGGGCCACCAGACTTCCCTACTTTACAAAGTAACGGCCTGGCCAAGGATATTCCAAACAAGAAACCTTTTCAAACTGTGCTTTAGATCATTAACACATGGAGAGCAATATAAGCAAACCAATATAATGAGGCACACTAAGTAGGCGATTTTTAATGAACATTTTCAAAGCATAGGGAAAGAAGCCACAAAGAGTCAAAGGATTTTTCCATACATACTGCCTTATTAATCTAGAGTTCTCTTGTTTATTTCAAAACTATGTGATTGGATTAACCATCAGGAGAGAGAAGTACTCTGTATTACAAAAGCTCAGTCTCTGGAGATGAAAATCTCTTCAATTTGACATTTTTCAAAATATCACAAAGAAATGCATTTTTCTGTGGTCTTCAATAAAGAAAGCGTGTCAAGGCAAGACACACACGAAAAGAAGTCAAAGTGGTTAGTTATAATGGGATAAGCAACAGCTAAACTGAAAAATTCTACATGTAATGCAGTTTTCTTTTTGAGTGGAAAAGGGCAGGACAAGATATGAGATTCCTGGTCTGGAGGGTGGGCGAGATATTAGCATATTAAAGCAGGAATGTGTGAAACATGCATTGTGTACTTTCAGCTGTCTCAGCCCATATCAGGCATAGCTCTGGGGAGAAGGGAGAAGGGCTGTTAATATCAACCAGAAAGTATCCCTGGGATTCTTCAGGCTGCTTGGGCAGTCAGCCTCCAGAAGAGACCCCACTCAACTCTGGGTCAACCATGCACACTGGCCCCTCACCACCTCTGTGATGTGATTCCAAGAAGGACGCTAACCCATAGGTTCCCACCACTGCCACCGGGCAAGATCTGAAATTCCCCTGACAAAGCTTCCTTATTAGCATAAAGCTTTGACTCATGAAATAAACCAACTGCGTCTCTTACCCTTTTCCTTGAACTCTACCCTCCTACCCAAAATATACAGAGAAGGAGATGAGCAAATACAAATATATAAGGATTCAGTTTAATTCTAATCAATTTGATATTTATTGAAAAAGTCTGAGCAAGACATTATTAAAAATACTATAAAATCTCAGAACGGGCTGCTGCTTTAGGGATACAAGAAATGAGGTCTTTTTTTTTAAACTTCAAATCAAGACTGACAAGTTAACATTTATTTGGGGGGATCACTAAGACAAAAGAGTTGAAGTCTGAGATGGACGGTTAATGTTGCGTAAAACTCACTGGTCAAGCTACACATCCTGTTTGGATTCATTTGTCATCCTTGATGAGTTATCATACAACGGGGTGTGGATGCAGCCTCCCTGTGGATACCTCAGTGGACAGGAAGTCTTCCTTTTCTTCATTGACACACAGCCTCCTAGGCCTGCCACTTACTAGCTCTGTTCCTGCCAATAAAGGCTACAGGAATTAGTGGAATCCCTCTCTCCTGTGCTTTTCCACTTTATTAAAACATAGGAGGCCGGGCGCGGTGGCTCACGCCTATAATCCCAGCACTTTGGGAGGCCGAGGCGGGTAGATCACGAGATCAAGAGATCAAGACCATCCTGGTCAACATGGTGAAACCCCGTCTCTACTAAAAATACAAAAATTAGCTGGGCATGGTGGCGTGCGCCTGTAGTCCCAGCTACTCGGGAGGCTGAGGCAGGAGAATTGCTTGGAACCTAGGAGGCAGAGGTTGTGGTGAGCCGAGATCACGCCATTGCACTCCGGCCTGGGTAACGAGTGAAACTCCATCTCAAAAANGGCAGGAGAATTGCTTGAACCCAGGAGGCGGAGGTTGCAGTGAGCCGAGATTGCGCCATTGCACTCCAGCCTGGGTAACAAGAGCGAAACTCTGTCTCAAAAAAAAAACAACAAAAAACAGGAACGCTCAGAACCTTCTCCTCCTCATCCCATGCAGCTTTACCCTCTCACATGATAAAGTTTCCATTTCCCAACTCTGCTGGACTCACTGAGAAAAGACAGTGCCATCCACCAGCAAGGACCTGAGCTTGGCTGCTCCAGGGAACCAGGAACAATGGCCAGCAAATCCCTCCCTACAGGAACACAGGGACCAGGCCCTGGGAGGGAGAAGCACTGACGCCAAGCAACCCAGTGCCTCAGAAGCACAGCAGTGGAGGCCGGGGGAAGCGGGCAGAGCCTGCAATGCCTCCCATAAACCCATGTTCCAGAAAAGGACAGCGACGAGGAGTTTCATGCTCTGATTTGCATCCAGCTGTTTATCCCAGTTAAGCCCTGGCAGTCAGGAGCTGTAGCTCAGGAAATGTCTGAACACATTTACAGCTACCCAGAACCACAGCCATGGACTGGCATTAAAATTGATTTCCAGGTCTGCTTGAAAGTGAAGAAACAAACAGTAAAAGCCAGGGGTCCCCAACCCCCAGACTACAGACTGGTACTGGTACAGTACACAATGCATCTTTCAGACATTACTGTGGTATGGATCTGTGGCCTGTGAGGAACCGGGCTGCACAGGATGAGGTGAGTGGAAGCTTCATCTGTATTTACAGCCACTCCCCATCGCTTGCATTACTGCCTGAGCTCCGCCACTGATCAGATCAGCGGCAGCATTAAATTGTCATGGGAGCACCAACCCTATTGTGAACTGTGATTGCAAGGGATCTAGATTGCACACTCCTTGTGAGAATCTAATGCCTGATGATCTGAGGTGGGGCTGAGGCAGTAATCCGATCACTGGGGAGTGGCCGCAAATACAGATTAACGTTAGCAGAGAGGTGTGACTGCACAGAGACCTTAATAAATCAATTGCTTGCAGACTCATACCAAAATCCTGTCAGTAAGTGGCAAGTGACAATTAAGCTGCATCTGGTGACAGGCTTTATAGTGGCAAGTGAGTTGATGTGCTTCAATTGTATAGCTGCATCTAGTGGCCTTAAAAGCATGTTTGAGACAACTTCAAGTTCCCATATGTTCTGGATTAAAGTGAAGGCAGAATATCCTGAGATTGCAGTGACAGCAACCAAAATGACATTACAGAGTAAACTGGACATAAACAACACTCTCTGGTGTCACTGTCTCTCATCACCCCCAGATGGAACCATCTAGTTGCAGGGAAGCAAGCTCAGGTCTCCCATTGATTCTACCTTATGGTGAGTTGTATAGTTATTCCATTATATATTACAATGTAATGACAGAAATAAAGTACACAATAAATGTAATGGGCTTGAATCATCCCATAACCGTCCCCCAACCTGGTCCATAGAAAAATTGTCTCCCATGAGACCAGTCCCTGGTGCCAAAAAGGCTGGGGACCACTGGTATAAGCCACAGAAAAAGTACATACATCGTTGCCGCTGTTAGTCTAATGATTTCAAGATAAAATCCAAAAGTTAAAGACAAAACGCTCTTTAAAATAGGCATAGGAATCTGTAATTGGAGCACATAAGAAAAACAATATCATGATTACATTTCATTAAACAGTCATTGTAGGAATGTTAGCTTTGAATAAATTATAACCTCAAATGTATCTAAGAAAATTATAAAAGTGAAAATATCTCTGAACATGCTCTTTTTAGACTTTAATAACTGTAACAATAATTATAACATAGACACAGTTCTGTGGATGAAGTGAGTTCAAACACGCAAAGCACTTAGAACAATGCCTGTACCGAGAAGGCCCAATATAGCTATTTGTTCTTGGTAGGTAGGTGCCATTCTTTTTGTTCATTGTAGTTATAATTTTATTTTAGAATGTTTAAATAGGATGAAAGATTAGTGCTCATTGAAGTCAGTGGGGTTTTCTTCCAATTTTTTTTTTAAGCAGCAAAATCCATTTTTCAAAATCCTTTCTCCGAACAACCCAGGACATGGGGACCCCAGGGAGTAGGCCTGGAGGAGGAGCTGCTCTGCAGGGGTGGGGCCAGATTTCTATATCAGCAATCTCCCCTGGAGGCAACTCTGGAACCAGTCCTAACACTAAGCTAAGGTACTCTACCATTTGACAGATGAGGAAAATATACCCTACGGAGGTAAATAAACCTAGGGAGGCAAATGCTCTCGTTCTCCAAGCTAGCACAGTCAGATTGCGTTCCAGAAAATAATACCTAACACACCTGGAAACAAGTGCTATTTGCAGGATGATATTCAAGATATTTAACCACTATCCAATCAAAATAGCTCTGCGTAGTCAGAGCCTCATCCTGTGTTGGGCATTAACTCTTTAGTTGCTAAAAGATCACTGGACATTTTTGTGGGAGGCAGGGTGTCACCGTTGAAGGGTTTGGTATCCCAGGGGGCTCAGGACAATAGGTAATTTCCAAATGGTATAAAAGTGATTTTAACAACTGGTGATTTCAAAAAGATACAATCATACCAGATGGGTACCAGCTAAATGTCAGCCCTGGGCATTTGAAGATATCTTCTAGAGGCTAGAAAAAATCCACGCTGGATTGGAATACTGCTAAGAATAGCTACACAATAAATGGAACCCTGGAGACTGTATCTGTTTCTTCTCATTTGGTCTTTCTAGAAATCAAAGTTCTCCTCTGGACTCTTCCAAAACATTTAGACATTTACTGGCTTCCAAAAGAAGAAACTTATGGTGATACTGACCATTTTTAAAGACAATAAAAGCATGAAGCCGGGCATGGTAGTGCACAGTTGGAATCCCACTTATTTGGAAGACTGATTCTAGAAGATTGCTTGAGGCCAGAAGTTCAAGACCAGCCTAAACAGCATAGCAAGACCCCATCTTTAAAAAAGAAAAAAATTAAATCAAAATAAAATTTTTAGAAAATAAGAGTGGTGGCTTTGTATTTATCATTCAAAATAAGTTGAAGAACAGAAAGTGATAGCTCAATGCCCCTAATTGTAGAAGTTGATCTGTGTCTCCATCCTTACAAAAGGATTTGTAAGAATACTTGCCATTTGCTTACGCTTATTGAAATAAATGACTTCTGCCAGCGGTCTTGACGCAGACTGTCTACCTGCATAAGAAGCAGGTGATGGTGACAGAAGCAGAAAAAGAAACAAAGCCCTGCCAGGTGCCCCAGTGGGAGAACTGGTGCGTTGGATTTGAATGGGAAAAGGGAGGATGTCCCAAAGGTTAATGAGGAGAGATGGGAATGGGAAATGAAGGGCTGTGGTGTTGTGGGAGCAAACAAAGCGTATACAGACAGCTTATTAATTTGCGCTAGGATAACTTTCCGCTACATCATGGAGTTTCGATGCCCCATGTCAAAGCAGATCCGCATCTCTTTTGTATTCCAGAAAAGCATCTGCACATCACTTTTCTGGCTCTTGGGGGAAGGAGAGAGGCATCGGAGAAAATTCATTTAGGTGTATGACTTAAAATGAAGTGCATTTGGCTAATGAGTAAGCAGCTGTTTAGTTAAGCAAATGACTCATACTGGGGTATTTATAGAGCACAACTGTTTTTCAAGCCTGTAGAAATTTAAAAGAAAGAAGTTTCCCTATAACCCGTAAGCAGATGTTTCTGTTGCATTTATGAACAAAGTACTCCTGAACAGTAAGCCTGTCCTTCAGGTTTATCAACACATCTATTAAACATATGTTAGTCTTCCTAGGAAGTACATATCTCTTCATTGAACAGAGAACATTTCTAGAGCATTTATTTTGTTCAATGTTAAAAAAAAAAAAGTAAGTCAAAGGCCCAGCCTTTAAGAAGTAAAGTCTGATAGGAAAGTTATATCATATGCCCAAAAAATTATAGCTAATAATGAAAACTAAGATTCAAAAATGACAACCACAGGAGTGCCATGGGCTCTAATTAGCATAATTTTTTTATTTGCTTGGAACTTAATAGCTAGTTTGTTTTCAGAGCTTAGCATGAGCCAGGCCTGGAGCGGTTGAGCCTTTTGTTGAAAAAGTATGTTTTCCAAAGAGACTTTAAAATGGAACTGAAAGCAATAAATTAAATCATGTCAAGAAGAGAGGGAGACCGTAGGACACTGGGGCACCACGTTTGGCTCAGGGTTCTTGCTCATCAAGGTAGAAAGGGAACCAGGACATGTTAGAGGAACTCAAGGGGGCAGACGCATGTGGCCGACGTCTTTGAATAAGGGTTCACACCGTCATGAGATGTGAAATTACCTCTGAAGAATGGGTTAAGATTAGGTAAATGCAAATGATTTCAAAGAAGAACAACGGCTTGAGCAAAAACAATGAGGCTGGAAATAAGACATTGCTCCTCACCGAGTGAACACAAGGCATGGTTGGGACTGGTCAATACACCTGTCTGAATGGAGGGCACAGGCAGGGGATAGCGGTGAAGAGTGGTCAGGAATCAAATCTGCCAGGGACTTCAGAACAGGCTGAGCTCTGTGGGCAAAAGAAAGGCTCAAACACTGAGATGGGATGGCAGGGGAAAGACTAACCTGGGCTGGTGCAAGATGCCTGGGGACAAGGCAGGACTAGGGCCAGGGGACTCAGTTGGGACTTGACTGTGGACTAGCGTAGCAGAAGTGCCTCAACCAAGGTTGAAGCAGAAAAAATGCCAAAGAAGAGAAAATGAAGGAATGGCAAGGAAAGGGGATGACTGCGCGGCTGTGAGAAGCATCTGGAAAGAGCGTTAAAGATGGCTTTAGGGTCCCCAGCCTGGGTGACCAGGTGCACGTGAGAGAAGTGTATCAGTCTTATCAGAGGAGAAATTATTTTAGACACCTGGAGCTTAGAGTGTTGTCAGGACAGACAAGAGAAGCAGTCTCAAGGCAGCCAAAAATGTGGAACCGAGACCCAGTCTGTCAGTGGAGATTTGGGATTTCTATTTGAATAATCTAGCTCACGGGAGACTTGGGGTAATTAAAGTGATATCACCTCTGAGACACTGTTGAGGCAGAAGCTACCGAGTCAGGGAAGATCATTGAAGGGATTTTGGTTTTCTCAAGCCACCATGAGAAGGGATGACAGACTGGCAGCTATAATGACAGAAATTGATGTCCTCACAGTTCTGAAGGCTGAAATCTGAGATGGAGCTGGAGGTACGGTTGGGTTCTCCTGAGGTTTCTCCTTGGCTTGGATGGCTACCTTCTCCCTGTGTCCTCACAAGGTCATTCCTCTGTGTGTGTCTGTGTTCTCTTCTCTTCTTATAAGGAAGCCAGTCAAATTGGATGAGGGTTCACCCATATGGCCTCATTTTTACCTTAATCACATCTTTAAAGAACCTATCTCCAGTACATTTACATTCTGTAATAGAAGGGTTTAGGGCTTCAACATATAAGTTTTTTTGGCGGAGGGGTGCAATGAAACTCATAGCAGAAGGTAAGAAAAGTCATGCATGGGAAGGGAATGAGCATTAAAGCTTAACCAGAAGCAAACGATCAGAGAATGACACATTCCTCTTTCTGTTTGCAAGTTAAGACAGTGGCACCAGGGCAGACATCCTCTCAGCTCTTGCCCAATTAAACATCTCATTTTGCATAATAAATAACATTGCAGAGTTAATTGATCACATCATATCTTGTCAATTCTGTTTCATGGAGCACAGTGTGTGTATTGAGTCAAAGCTGATCTGAAGAAGGCACACGTGTACATATATGTGTGCCAAAGTAGCTGACAGGCATACCTGACATGGAGACAGCATGACTTTTAGAGGCAAACTTTTTGTTTTTTTCTTTTGAGATGGAGTCTTGCTCTGTCACTAGGCTGGAGTACAGTGGCACGATCTCACTTCACTGCAACCTCCACCTCCCTACGTCAAGCGATTCTCCTGCCTCAGCCTCCCGAGTAGCTGAGACTACAGGCACGTGCCACCACGCCCAGCTAATATTTGTATTTTTAGTAGAGACGGGGTTTCACCATGTTGGCCAGGATGGTCTTGATCTCTTGACCTTGTGATCGGCCCGGCTTAGCCTCCCAAAGTGCTGGGATTACAGGCGTGAGCCATCGTGCCCGGCCGGAGGTGAACTTTTTAATGCCAGCAAAATCTGCATCCTAAAAAGCCAGGTGAAAATCACAGTGAAAAATGGTTACGATCCTGTATGCTTTGTCTTAGGATTTTCTGATTTTTCTTTTTTCTCTTTCAAAAGACTACAAACTGGAGAAGTTTCAGGAGCTTTTTCATTCTGTGAGGATCTTTTATTTTCTTTCATCTGTCCCCTTTTTTTCTTCTTCCCCTTATTTCTGACCAGACTGGCTCTAAGAAACCTCTACCACAAGTTGCAGTTCCATGTTTCCAGGTAGCAGTTCAGTGGTAACTATTGTCATTACAGGTTGGTGTCTAAGAACCTGCCCGGCTGCAATGGTCCTGCTGATTATTTATCTCCTTAAACAAGTTAGAATGGGCTAATGATTTTTTTTCCCATTCTGGTAGGTTTTACAAGTGCTTCTTTCACAATAGGAGAGTCTTTTTTAGACGGGGTAATTTAGATTATTTTGTTCTTGGAAGGAGGGTGGGGTATGAAGAATACCATAATCTTACATTACGGTATTAATCACTCTTCGGTCAGTTTCTTCTTTTACAGGCTTAATCTTATATTCAGTTTCAATAGAGAACTTAAAGCATTTTTTAATCTAAATATGTCTCCAGTAGCGGTGGTACTCGAGATGGCTCATTTTGTATATTACTTCATGGAAAATAGATGCTTGCCACACCCCCCAACAACAACTAGTGTGAGCTGGCAAGCCACAGATCCTCTGGAGTTTTGACTGCTCCCTCTGTTAAAAGCACATCCTGACCCGTAGTGAGTATATCAGGAAAATGAGCTTTATGTGGGGAGTGTTGGATTTAGTATCCTGTTAGAACATACAAATATATTTGTCCTTATAGCATTGTTTTGAGGTTATATAAGTACCTGGCATAATTAAGAAATGGCAATCACCGTAATTATCATTCAGGGTACCTTTTTCTTTTTTCTGATGGATATCCCTTAAATTCTTACAAATACTAAATTAATGAGAAACAAAGGTGCATATAATTTTGCTCTCAAATTTCAAATAAGGAAAAATAAATCTAAAACACAAATATTTTTTATATTCCTTTGACCTGAGGAATGCCCCAAAAGAACCCTCTGATACTCTAATAAGTATGCATCTAATC
>NW_016107880.1:504549-524610 GCF_001604975.1 Cebus imitator | reverse complement strand
TTTTTAGAAGAGACAGGGTTTCACCATGTTGGCCAGGCTGGTCTCGAATTCCTGACCTCAGGTGATCCACCCACCTTGGCCTCCCAAAGCTCTGGGATTACAAGCATGAGCCACCACACCCAGCTGCACCTAATATTTTCTATAAGCAAGTTTTTTAGGAACCTTTGATCCTGATAGGTTATTATAATTTCTCTAATACAAACAACAGTGAAACCATTTTACTCTTTAGTCACCATATTAAGGTTTTAGTAATTATAGAAAATGACACGAGAAAAAAATTGAAAACAAACTTCATAAGATATATAAGCAATGATGGTTCATGTTTTGACTTTTCACCATCCCATCACATTCTCAATTCAAATTTGTAAGTAATTATTAATTACCTAAGTCTGTGAGTCACGGTGCTTGGATGCTGTAGAATATACCAAGAAGTACAAAATGGGCCTCTTGCCATCACTCAGCTTCCAAACCAGCTGAAGAGATAAGACTTAATGATGAGAGGAAGAAAGGCTATAAATGGAATGAATGTCTTAAGGGCTTACTGTGTGTCAGACACATAGATAACAAGTTATCACAGGCCATCCCGTGGAAACCTCACCACATCTGTGAGAGGTACCCCCACTGATATTCAGAGAAGTTAATTATCAGCACCAAATCACAAGTCTGTCTGTCCTGCTCTAAAAACGAATGTATTTTCTATAATAGGAAATGTTAATTGCAAAGTTAATCGTTCACGTTGCATCCTGTCAATTCCGTGTCACGGAGCACAGTGTGTGTACTGAGTCGAAGGTGATCTGAAGAAGGCACACGTGCATGCACACGTGTGCCAAAGTAGCTGAGAAGCATACATGACATGGAGACAGCGTGACTTTTAGAGGTAAACGTTTTAATGCCAACAAAATCTGCATCCTAAAAAGCCAGGTGAAAATCACAGTGAAAAATGGTTACGATCCTGTATGCTTTGTCTTAGGATTTTCTGATTTTTTTTCTCTTTCAAATGACTACAAGCTGGAGAAGCTCCA
The DNA here is from genome assembly GCF_001604975.1 of Cebus imitator. NCBI lineage: Eukaryota > Metazoa > Chordata > Mammalia > Primates > Cebidae > Cebus > Cebus imitator. The sequence continues at coordinate 523,588 of NW_016107880.1, read as the reverse complement.
AAAGCTTTTCCATTCCATAAAGATTTTTTATTTTCTTCTACCTGTCCCCAAGAGACTCTTTTTCTCTTCTTCCTATTATTTCTGACCAGATAGGCTCTCTGTGCCTTATTTTTTTATTAGAAAAATGCATTTTACTTTTACCCATCAGGAAAAGTTAAATAGTAACAAATAATATAATCTAAAATGTAGCCAAGATAACTACAGAGAAGTTGTCATAGGGCAATAGCAATGAAAAGTGTGTGTTGTGGGAGATCAGAGGAGGGAAGAATCACTAGACTTAAGATGATTGAGGAAATTCCTTGAGAGAGTCCACCACTGCATTTCATATACATATAGATGGTACGGTACACCACAAATTCTCTATTGTCCAGTTCAGGACATCCTGAGACACCCTAGAAATAGTCCATCAGTCCTTTAATTCAATCTCAAGCATTTTGTCCCAAGCCATGCAGAATCTGAAGGGCATTGGAGATTTAGGGAGAGGTTTTCTCACCTACTCTACTCATTCTCCTTGTTGTCCCCAATGCCCTGTTCTTAGCTGTAGAGCGTTCTGGAGCATCATGTGCCACCCCTTTGCCTTGGGCAGAGAACATTCCCCGGAAATTCTTCTTTTCCTTCCCCGCCTCTAAGGTCTCTAAATCTTTTTGCAACTTTTAACTCCCTCACCTCACAGCCCTGCCTCCTACTATGGCCACGTCTGAATCCTCACAAGTCAGGATGAGGATGGAAGCCTCAGAGTGCGGTGGCAGAAGACACTCATACTTCACGTGTGGAGACACAAATCTTTAGTCACTTCTCCCCATGCTGAGTCATGCTGAAGTGTGTCCTTTTCCTTGCTAGCTTGGAATCAAATCACAAAAGGTGACAGCAGAGCAAGTGCAGAGGAAAACAGAGTGTTCTCATCAATAAAGAACACTTTGATCCCACCGGGGCAAATACCCAGCATTCTGCCCATACAAAAATACAGGCTTTTGGAGACAGGCATTTCTACTTTTTAAATTCTCTTGCATTTTGAAGTCCCACCATTTTCAATGTATTTGCTAATCATGCATTGTTTAAAAATGAGAATCCAGATGAAAAAGAACTAAGATCTTATCTTTAAAAAGTGACCTTAGGGTATAAGTCCAAGAGATCTATTGAACAAGATGGCCACTATAGTTAATAAGAATGCATTGCATACTTGAAAATTGCTACAAGAGTAGATTTTTACAGTATTCTCACCACAAATAAATGGTAAATCTATGAGGTAATAAGTAATTAGCTTGATATATGTATATATGATATGTGTATACACGTTTCAAAACGTCATGTTGTACACCATAAATATCTATAATATTTATTTTCAATTCAAAAAATAACTTTGTAAAAAGTGACCTGCAAAAATGGGCAGTAATAAGCATATGGACAAATGATCAGGACCCTAGAGAGAGAATGGTGCAGTGAAAATTGTTGAGCATTTTTTTTTTTTCTTTTTGGAGAGGAAGAGGAAGGCTACGTGGCAGAAACACCTGTACAGCTAAGCAAAGCTTAGGTATTCAACTAGGAATCAGGAAATGCCCTTACTTTTGCAAACACATTTAAATCACATTGAACAAAATTACTATGGGCAAAGATGAATATCCCACTTCATTTTGGACACAAATTATTATAGTGCCGTAAGTACTTTCTGCGCCTGCTCATCAGATGCAGCTGCAAAGTCTGGTGTCTCCTGTGGCAGAGCCTTCCTCTAAGCTCCTATTAGGAGCTGGGCTGCTTCTCCCAGGTCCCACCGCCTCCACCTAGCCAAGACTCACTTGAGGCCATAGGCGCTACCTCCAGATAAGCTATGATGCCTGAGATCAGACCCCTGCAGCCTCTCCTCTGCTCCTTCCTCACCATCTCTATGTCCCATTATCTTTTTTTTAACTTTTATTATTTTTGTTTATTATTATTATTATTATTTTTTGAGATGAAGTCTTGCGCTGTCTCCCAGGCTGGAGCGCAATGGCACGATCTCAACTCACTACCTCCTGGGTTCAAGTGATAATCCTGTCTCAGCCTCCCTAGTAACTGGGATTACAGGCATGCACCACCATGCCTGGCTAATTTTTTGTATGTTTAGTAGAGACAGGGTTTCACCATGTTAGTCAGGCTGGTCTCGAACTCCTGACCCCAAGTGATCCACCTGCCTCAGCCTCCCAAAGTGCTGGGATTACAGGTGTGAGCCACTGCACCCGGCCATATTTTTACTTTTAATTGACAAATAATAATTGTGTGTATTTGTGGGGTACAATGTGATGTTTTGATCTATGTATTGCCGTCAACAACCGCCTTGTCAAGCTTATTTCGTGGTGTGACAATGAATTTGGTTACAGAAACAGGATGTTGGACCTCATGGTCCACATGGCCTCCAAGAATTAACAGCCCACTGGACCACCAGCCCAGCCAGAGCATGAGAGGAAGAGAGAGGCCGTCAGCTGCTGGGCAGTCCCTGCCACACTCAGTCCCCGACCACACTGAGACTCTCTCCTCCTCACAGTTTCCATGCAGAACCCCTGAAGAGGGTGAGACCTAGAGAGCCCTACTTCACTGTATACCATCAATAAAGTTCCCTGTACTCAGCCAAAAAAACAACAACAACAACATAATTCATTACCTAACATTTTAGTATTTTAATACAGTTTAAAAATAATAAGGCTGGGTGCAGTGACCCACAGCTGTAATCCCAGCACTTTGAGGAGCCGAGGTAGGCGGATCACTGGAGCTCATAAGTTTGATACCAGCTGGCAACATGGAAAAACTCTGTTTCTACTGAAAATACAAAAATTAGCTGGGTGTGGTGGCATACGCCTGTGGTCCCAGCCAATCGGGAGTAAGAGAGGCAGGGGAATCACTTATCCTGGGAGGCAGAGGTTACAGTGAGCCGAGATGACACCACTGCACTCTAGCCTGGGTAACAGAGTGAGACTATATCTTCCAAGTGAATAAAAATAAATAAAATAAAAAAAATCAACAAATGCTATTTTAAAAAATCAGCGATCTTGTGTCAAGGCAGTTTTTGTTTTTGTACTTTAGGTTCCCCAGAACCTACATGTGCAGGCAGCATTGTTACGTAGGTACACACATGGCAATGTGGTTTGCTGCCTCCATCCCCCCGTCACCTGCATCTGGCATTTCTCCCCATGTTATCCCTCCCGGACCTCCCCAACCCCCCCACATCGTCCCTCCCTTATTCCCTCCAACAGCCCCCAGTGTGTGATGCTCCCCTCTCTGTGTCCATGTGTTCTCATTGTTCAACACCCGCCTATGAGTAAGAACATGTGGTGTTTGATTTTCTGTTCTTGTGTCAGTTTGCTGAGAATTATGGCTTCCAGATTCATCCATGCCCCTACAAAGGACACAAACTCATTGTTTTTTATGGCTGCATAGTATTCCATGGTGTATATGTGCCACATTTTCCTTGTCCAGTCTATCATCGATGGCCCTTTGGGTTGGTTCCAGGTCTTTGCTATTGTAAACAGTGCTGCTATGAACATACATGTGCATGTGTCTTTATAATAGAATGATTTATAATCCTTTGGGTATATACCCAGTAATGGGATTGCTGGGTCAAATAGAATTTCTATTTCTAGGTCCTTGAGGAAGTGCCACACTGTATTCCACAATGGTTGAACTAATTTACACTCCCACCAACAATGTAAAAGTGTTCCTTTTTCTCCACATCCTCTCCAGCATCTGTTGTCTCCAGATTTTTTAATGATCGCCATTCTAAGTGGTGTGAGATGGTATCAAACTGTGGTTTTGATTTGCATTTCTCTAATAATAAGTGATGATGAGCATTTTTTCATATGTTTTTTGTCCTCATATATGTCTTCTTTTGAAAAGTTTCTGTTCATATCCTTTGACCACTTTTGAATGGGTTTGTTTGTTTGTTTCTTGTAAATCTGTTTTAGTTCTTTGTAGAGTCTGGATATTAGCCCTTTTTTCAGATGGGTAGATAGCAAAAATTTTTTCCCATTCTGTTGGTTGCCGGTTCACTCTAATGATTGTTTCTTTTTTTTTTTTTTTTGAGACGGAGTTTCGCTCGTTACCCAGGCTGGAGTGCAATGGCGCAATCTCGGCTCACCGCAACCTCCGCCTCCTGGGTTCAGGCAATTCTCCTGCCTCAGCCTCCTGAGTCGCTGGGATTACAGGCATGCGCCACCATGCCCAGCTAATGTTTTGTATTTTTAGTAGAGACGGGGTTTCACCATGTTGACCAGGATGGTCTCGATCTCTTGACCTCGTGATCCACCCGCCTCGGCCTCCCAAAGTGCTGGGATTACAGGCTTGAGCCACCGCGCCCGGCTAATGATTGTTTCTTTTGCTGTACAGAAGCTCTGGAGTTTTAATTAGGTCCCATTTGTCTATTTTGGCTTTTGTTGCCAATGCTTTTGGTGTTTTAGTCATGAGGTCCTTCCCTATGCCTATGTCCTGAATGATTTTGCCTAGGTTTTCTTCTAGGGTTTTTATGGTGTTAGGTCTTATGTTTAAGTCTTTAATCCATCTGGAGTTAATTTTAGTGTAAGTGTCAGGAAGGGGTCCAGTTTCTGCTTTCTGCTCACTGCTAGCCAGTTTTCCCAACACCATTTATTAAACAGGGAATCCTTTCCGCATTGCTTGTTTTTATCAGGTTTGTCAAAGATAAGATGGTTGTAGATATGTGGTGTTGCCTCCGAGGCCTCTGTTCTGTTCCATTGGTCTATATCTCTGTTTTGATACCAGTACCATGCTGTTTTTATTACTGTAGCTTTGTAGTATAGTTTGAAATCAGGTAGCATGATGTCTCTGGTTTTGTTCTTTTTGCTTAGGATTGTCTTGGCTATGTGGGCTCTCTTTTGGTTCCATATGAAGTTTAAGGTGGTTTTTTCCAGTTCTGTGAAGATCATTGATAGCTTGATGGGGATAGTGTTGAATCTATAAATTACTTTGGGCAGTATGGCCATTTTCACAATATTGATTCTTCCTAACCATGAGCATGAAATGTTTCTCCACTTGTTTGTGTCTTCTCTTATTTCCTTGAGCAGTGGTTTGTAGTTCTCCTTGAAGAAGTCCTTTACATCCTTTGTTAGTTGTATTCCTAGGTATTTTATTCTCTTTGTAGCAATTGTGAAAGGGAGTTTGCTCATGATTTGGCTCTTTGTTAGTCTGTTATTGGTGTATAGGAATGCTTGTGATTTCTGCACATTAATTTTGTATCCTGAGACTTTGCTGAAGTTGCTTATCAGTTTCAGATTTTGGGCTGAGACAATGGGGTCTTCTAAATATACAATCATGTTGTCTGCAAATAGAGACAATTTGACTTCTTATTTTCCTAATTGAATAACCTTTATTTTTTTTCTTGCCTAATTGCTCTGGATAGAATATCCAATACTACATTGAATCAGAGTGGTAACAGAGGGCATCCTTGTCTAGTGCCAGATTTCAAAGGGAATGCTTCCAGTTTTTGCCCATTCAGTATGGTATTGGCTGTAGGTTTGTCATAAATAGGTTTTATTTATTTTGAGAGATGTTCCTTTGATACCTAGTTGACTGAGAGTTTTTAGCATAAAGGGCTGTTGAATTTTGTCGAAGGCCTTCTCTGCATCTCTTGAGATAATCATGTGGTTTTTGTCTTTGGTTCTGTTTATGTGGTGGATAACATTTAAAGACTTGCATATGTTGAACCAGCCTTGCATCCCCAGAATGAAGCCTACTTGATCATGACAGAGAAGTTTTTTGATGTGATGTTGCAATTGGTTTGCCAGTATTTTATCGAAGATTTTTGCATCTATGTTCATCATGGAGATTGGCCTGAAGTTTTCTTTTTTTGTTGAGTCTCTGCCGGGTTTTGGTATCAGGATGATGTTGGTCTCATAAAATGATTTGAGAAGGATTCCCTCTTTTTATATTGTTTTGAATAGTTTCAGAAGGAATGGTACCAGCTCCTCTTTGTACCTCTGGTAGAATTCAGCTGTGAACCTGTCTGGACCTGGACTTTTTTTAGTTGGTGGGCTATTAATTGCTGCCTCAACTTCAGCCCTTGTTATTGGTCTGTTGAGGGTTTCAACTTCTTCCTGGTTTATGCTTGGGAGGGTGCAAGTGTCCAGGAATTTATCCATTTCTTTCAGGTTTACTGGTTTATTGCATAGAGTTGTTTGTAGTAATCTCTGATTACTGTGCAGTCAGTGTTGATAATTTGTATTTCTGTGGACTCAGTGGTGATATCCCCTTTATCATTTTTTATTGCATCTATTTGATTCTTCTTCCTTTTCTTTTTTATTAATCTAGCTAGTGATCTGTCTATTTTGTTGATCTTTTCAAAAAACCAGCTTCTGGATTTATTGATTTTTTGAAGGGTTTTTTGTGTCTCTATCTCCTTCAGTTCTGCTCTGATCTTAGTTATTTCTTACCTTCTGCTAGCTTTTGAGTTTTTTTGATCTTGCTCATCTAGCTCTTTCAATTTTGACTATAGGGTGTTGATTTTAAATCTTTCCTCGCTTTTCATGTGGGCATTTATTGCTATCAGTTTTCCTCTAGACACTGCTTTAAATGTGTCCCAGAGATTCTGGTATGTTGTGTCTTCATTCTCATCAGTTTAAAGAACATGTTTATTTCTGGCTTCATTTCATTGTTTATCCAGATGACATTCCAGAGCCAGTTGTTCAGTTTCCATGAAGTTGTGTGGTTCTGAGTTAGTTTCTTAATTCTGAGTTCTAATTTGATTGCACTGTGGTCTGAAAGACTGTTTGTTATTTCCGTTCTTTTACATTTGCAGAGGAGTGATTTACTTCCAATTATGTGGTCAATTGTAGAGTATGTGCCATGTTCTGCTGAGGAGAATGTATATTCTGTGGATTTAGGGTGAAGAGTTCTGTAGACATCTATTAGGTTTGCTTAGTCCAGATCTGAGTTCAAGTCCTGGATACCCTTGTTAATTTTCTGTCTTGTTGATCTTGATCTGCCTAATATTGACAGTGGAGTGTTAGAATCTCCCACTATTATTGTGTGGAAGTCTATGTCTCTTTGTAGGTAGATCATTAAGAACTTGCTTTATGTACGTGGGTGCTTCTGTACTGGGTGCATATATATTTAGGATTGTTAGTGCTTCTTGATGCATTGATCCTTTTACCATTATGCAATGCCCTTCTTTGTCTCTTTTGATCTTTGTTGGTTTAAAGTCCATTTTATCAGAGACCATGATTGCAACTCCTGCTTTTTTTTGCTCTCCATTTGCTTGATAAATCTTCCTCCATCCCTTTACTTTTAGCCTATGTGTGTCCTTGCACGTGAGATGGGTTTCCTGAATACAGCACACTGATGAGTTTTGACTTTTTATCCAATTTGCCAGTCTGTGTCTTTTGATTGGGGCATTAATCCATTTACATTTAATGTTAATATTGTTATTGTGAATTTGATCCTGTCCTTTTGATGCTTGCTGGATGTTTTGCCCATTAGTTGACACAGTTTCTTCATTGTGTCTATCGTCTTTACCATTTGGTATGTTACTGGAGTGGCTGATACCGGTTGTTCCTTTGCTTGTTTAGTGCTTCTTTCAGGGGCTCTTGTAAGGCAGGCCTGGTGGTGATGAAATCTCTCAGCAACCGCTTATCCATAAAGGATTTTATTTCTCCTTTGCTTATGAAGCTTAGTTTGGCTGGATATGAAATTCTATGTTAAAAGTTATTTTCTTTAAGGATGTTGAATATTGGCCCCCACTCTCTGTTGGCTTATAGGGTTTCTGCTGAGAGATCTGCTGTGAGTCTGATGGGCTTCCCATTGTGGATAACCCCACCTTTCTCTCTGGCTGCCCTTAGCATTTTTCTTTCATTTCAATCCTGGTGAATCTGACAATTATGTGCCTTGGTGTTGCTCTTCTTGAGGAATATCTTTGTGGTGTTCTCTGTATTTCCTGGACTTGAATGTTGGCCTGCCTTGCTAGGTTGGGGAAGTTCTCCTGGATAATATCCTGAAGAGTATTTTCCAGCTCGGATTCATTCTCTCTGTGACATTCAGGTACACCTATCAAACGTAGATTAGGTCTTTTCACATAATCCCATATTTCTTGGAGGCTTTGTTCATTTCTTTTCACTCTTTTTTCTCTATTCTTGCCTTCTCATTTTATTCCTTTTAGTTGATCTTCAATCTCTGATATCCTTTGCGAAGTTCTCATGCTGTGTTTCTCAGCTCCTTCAAGTCATTTATATTCTTCTCTAAGCTGTTTATTCTAGTTAGCATCTTATCTAACCTTTTTTGTAGGTTCTTAGTTTCTTTCCATTGGGTTAGCATATATTCTTTTAGCTCTGAGAAGTTTGTTATTACCCACCTTCTGAAGGCTGTTTCTGTCAATTCTTCAAATTCATTCTCCATCCATCTTTGATCCCTAGCTGATGAGGAGTTGCAATCCCTTGCAGGAGGAGAGGCGTTCTGGTTTTGGGTATTTTCATCCTTTTTGCACTGGTTTCTTCCCATCTTAGTGGATTTATCTACCTGTGGTCTTTGTAGTTGGTGACTTTTGGATGGGGTCTCTGAGTGCACATCCTTTTTGTTGATGTTGAAGCTATTTCTTTCTACTTCTTAGTTTTCCATCTAACAGCCATGCCCCTCTGCTGCAGGATCGCTGGGAGTCCACTACAGACCCCGCTCATCTGGGGATCGCCCACAGGGTCTGCAGAACAGCAAGGGTTGTCACCAGTTTCTTCCTCTGCTATCCTCATCGCAGAAGGGTACCCACCAGTTGTCAGCCTGAGCTCTCTTTTATGAGGTGTCTCTTTGGGTAAACGGGGGTCAGGGAGTTGCTTGAGGAGACAGTCTGTCCCTTATAGGAGCTCAAGTGCTGTGCTGGGAGCTCTGTTGTTCCGTGAAGAGCTGCTGGGCAAGTACCTTTAAATCTGCTGCAACTGAACTGATAACCACCTCTTTTCCCAGGTGCTCTGTCCTAGGAAGGCCGGCTGTATTTATAAGTTCCTGTCATGCTGCTGCCTTTTTTCATAGATGCCCTGCCCCACATGGAGTAGTCTAGTCACAGTCCGCCAGCAGTGGTGTTGCTGAGCTGCCGCAGGCTCTGCCCAGCTGCTGTGTGAACTGCCTCAGTAGGGGAGGACTGTCTTGGTAGTGGGGGATGCCCTTTCCTCCCACTGAGCTGAGCTGCCCTGGGTCCAGCTGCACTTGCTGCGAAACTCTCAATCCAGAGTGTTTCGGATTGCTTGTTTTGTGCAGGTGGTACCCACTGAGCCAGATCGCCTGGCTCCCTGTCTCAGTCCCCTCCCTTTCAGTTGAATGGGTGGCTCTGTCTCCCAGGCATTCCAAGCCCAATTGAAAATGCCGGCACAGACTCCAGTGAGCTTCTGTGCACTAACGCTGCACCAGATGAAACCGCTGCGCCAAAAACTCATGGAGCTTTTCACCCCAGGAATCTCCTGGTCTATGGGCAGTAAAAACTTGTTTGGAAATGTGGTAAGCACTCACCCTCTGCACTGTTCTCGATGGGAACTGCACTCCGGAGCTGTTCCTATTCAGCCATTTTGAATCATGATCCGTCAAGACAATTTTTAAAAGAGATAGTATAGCTACTAAAGAATCATATTAAAATCTGTTCACAATTTAACCCTACTTGTAATCTAAAAGAAATGCAAATTTAAAGCATGAGATACTTTTTTTCTATTAAATTAACAGATTTGAAGAATGATATGACCTAATCTTTGATGAGGGCATGATGAGAATAGTACCTTTATAACTCTCTGATAACATTATAATTTAATACAGAGTTTTTGAAAATCAATTTGTCTTGTGTATTAAATGCTAAAAATGGATTCATGCCTTTGACTCCATGATTTCATTACAGGACATTCTCCTAAGAAAATAATATAAAGAGTTATAAGTACAAAGACATTTATCCTCAAATTATTTTCCAAATTAAAAAGAAAGGAACAGAATAATTTTCTCCCGATATAGATACAAATTTAAAAATTACAAAGACTTCCCAGTAACATGAAGAAAATTAATACATATGAAAATATTCGGGGAACAGAGAACACCAGAAGAAAACGTAATAGTGGTATGCTAGGGTGCTGAGAATTACAGGTGATATTTATTTCATTTTCTCTATTCTCTATATTTTTCTTAATGCATTTATTATTATGGTAATATGTTAACATAAAATTTACCCTTTTATTTCTTTATTTATTTTTTTGAGACAGAGTCTTGCTCTGTCACCAGGCGCCTGGCTGGATTGCAGTGGCGTGACCTCAGCTCACTGCAACCTCCACCTCCCGGGTTCAAGCAATTCTCCTGCCTCAGCCTCCTGAGTAGCTGAGATTACAGACACGTGCCACCACACCCAGCTAATTTTTATCTTTTAGTAGAGACTGGGTTTCACTATGTTGGCCAGGATGGTCTTGATCTCTTGACCTCATGATCTGCCTGCCTTGACCTCCCGAAGTGCTGGGATTACAGGCGTGAGCCACCGCGCCCAGCTAAAATTTACTCTTTTAACCACTTTTAAGTGTACACTTTAGTGTCATTAAATATTTCACATTGTTGTGCAACCACCACCACCATCCAGCCCCAGAACCTTTTCATCTTCCCAGGTGGACACTCTGTACCCCTTAAACACTGATTTTCCATTCTCTCTCCCCCAGGCCATGGGAACCACTATTCTACTTTCTGACTCTATGAATTTGACTTCTCTACGTACCTCATATAAATTACATTATACAAATGTGCTTTTGTGACTGGCTTATTTCACTTTGCACAATGTCTTCAAGGTTCATCCATGTTGTAGCCTGTGTCTGAATTTCCTGCCTTTTCAAGGCTAAATAATACTCTGTTTTATATGTATATTTTGTATCCATTCATTCTTCTAAGGACACTTGGGTTGCTTTCACTTTTTGGCAATCGTAAATAATGCTGCTTTGAGCATGGGTGTGCCAATATCCGTTTGAGTCCCTAGTTTCCTTTTTTTTTCAGTATTTACCCACAGTGGGATTGCTGGATCATATGGTAATTATGTGTTTAATTAACAACCACCAAGTCATTTTCACAGTGACTGCATAAACAGCGCACAAGGGTTCCAATTTCTGCACATCTTTGCCAACACCTCTTTTCTGTTTCTTTAAATAATAACCATCCTAATGTATTTGAGGTGGTATCTCACTGTGGTTTTGGTTTGCATTGCCCTAATGATTCGTGATGATGAACATCTTTTCATGTATTTATGGGCCATTTGCATATCTTGTTTGGAGAAAGTTTCATTCAATTTCCTTGCCCGCTTTTAATGGGAATGTTTGTTTTGTTGGTGAGTTGTTTGAAGCGTTTGTTTTACGTTTATATTTATACATATAATTTTTATTTTTAATTGTAATTTTAAAACGCATACAAGTAGCATCCTTACTTTCTTTGAGTGTACAGTTCAATAGTGTTAAGTGCATTCACATCATGGTGCAACAGATTTCCAGAAATCTTCATCTTCCAAAACTGAAACTCTGTACCCACTAAATAACAACTACTTATTGATTTCGCCTTGCCCAGCCCCTGGCAATTACCATTCCACTCTCTGTGTCTATGAATTTGACTATTTTGTTACCTCATGTAAGTAGAATCATACATGATTTGTCTTTTTGAGACTGATTTATTTCACTTTCATAATGTCCTCAAGGTTTATCCATGTTGTACCGTATGACAGGATTGCTTACCTATGTAAGTCTGAATAATATTCCATGCTATGTGTTGCTTTTATATTTTTTGTTTACAATTTGTAAAATACTACTCATCAATATGAATCTTATACTGTCCTCTTCCCTGTTTCAATCACCTAAAACCTGTTTTCTATCTTAGGTCTTTTGACATTGAATGTTTCAGTTTCATACTCTCGTTTACCTGCTTCATAATAAGTTCTTTATGTTTCACTTTTAACCAAAGCAGGAACACCAGGGCAATTAGTCCAGTAAAAAAAGCAAACAGTGGCCATGCTGAGACTGAAGCAAACCCATGATACATACATGGAAAAGCTCAACTTTTTCTCTCTTCGGAAAGTGAGATCTTTTTGTTTGAAAAACTATTGAAATCTGAAGCTTCTCTTAGGAAGTTAAAATTTGTTTTGAAAATATTTTTAAGCCCTGAATTAAAAGATCTTAATACAGTCACACTCAGTACAATTACATTCAGGTCAAGGATGAACAGCCTTTAGGACGGTGGTCCCATAAAATTATAATGACATGTTTTTGAGGTCAGGAGATTGAGACCATCCAGGCCAACATGGTGAAACCCCACGTCTACTAAAATACAAAAAAATTACCCAGGCATGGTGGCCTGCACCTGTAATCCCAGCTAATCAGGAGGCTGATGCCGGGGAATCACTCAAATACGGGAGGTGGGGTTGCAGTGAGCTGAGTTCTCAACACTGCACTCCAGCCTGGTGACAGAGCAAGACTCTGTTTCAAATAAATAAAGTATTTTTGCTGTGTCTTTTCTATGTTCAGATAGGTTTAGATACACAAATCCTTTCCACTGTGTTACAATTGCTTACAGTATTCAGTACAGTCACATACTATGCAGATTTGTAGCCTGGGAGTGATAAGCTGTAGCATATAGCCCGAGTGTGTGGCAGGCTATGCCATGTAACTCTAAGTCCACTCTGATGTGCACACAAGGACAGCAACAGCATATGTCTCAGAACATACCCTCGTTATTCAACTGTTCATGACAACAGTATTATCTGCTCCTGTATTTTCCTTGTGAACTCTCTGTTGGTCAACATGGATCCCGAGCCCTGGGTCTTCCCTGGAGCTTTCCAGCCAAGGTCTAGTTTGTCAGGTTTCAGAAAAATAAAATTATCTAAAATTGAGGGAGACAAATGGCAGGCAATTTGGATAAGACTTCCAGTTGGCCTGCCAACAACACTGGCAGAAGAAATGCAGTTCAGTTAGAAGCCTTCCAGCATGTTCCCTAGGGGATGCTCACTCAGCAGCCGCAGGTGAACTAGGGAAGCCACTGGCTCCTAAAGCCTGAGCCAGAACCATAGACTCCACCACTCCCCTCCTAACGTGAAATTGAGTCCCAAACAGGAGTAACAGGAGCACAAAGGTGACGAAGCTCATACAAACTGAGATGAATTGCAGCTTCCAGGATGGAAATGACTAGTAGCTTGTTATTTGTCATTGGCTCCAGATAAATCTTACAGCCTGATTAAAAGCAAATCTATTGACTTTTTTCTTTCTTTCTTTCTTTCTTTTTTTTTTCCTATGGCTATTCTGACTATTCTTTTTTATTGAAAGTGTTTTTTTCTAATCAGATAGCAGCAGCCTGAAGGTAGGACCGTCTTATATTTCTCTGTGTTCCTTTTAGAATCTAGGAAATTATTTTGTACATAGTAAGTATTCAGCAAATGTTGGATTACTCAACTTGAATAAAAACAGCCAGATCATAATAACTTAATAGTCCCAGAATTAAGTTTCTTTGGACGATGATGTGTTGATCTTTTTAAATTAGCTGTTAGACACAACACTTTACAGCAAAAAGGCTTTGCTTACTTCAGCTCATGCGTCTCTCTTGTTATCCTTTTGTAATCCAAAGCCTAATTAATGTAGAATAGAGCCTCTTTTTAGAATAAAAGTCCTTTGGGTCTCTAAACATAGATAGGGGAACAGAAAGTCTTTCGGCTTCAGGTTGCAGAGTGGCACCTCCCTGTCCATCTGCCTCTCAGTGTTGCTGGCCAGGGCAGAGGGAGCCAGTGTGATTTGCCCAAACTGTTCTCCCTAAGGTGTCATGTTGCTGTGATGGTGTCACAGGAGTCTGAGGAAAGCTGACAGCTCAGCATAGCAAAGTTCCTAGATGAACAGTGGTGCTCAATAATTGCTTCTTAAAAAATAGATTAGTTAGGGCTATCTGATGCCGGGGACTGAATCTAGTCACTCAATAATCAGGTTCCCACAGACCTACTTATCTACATCCCAACCCCTGTAAAATTCTAAAACTATGAGAAAGAAAAAGAGAGAGAGTATGTGATTCAACTGCCTCAAGCACACCAGGGAAACATGGGTGAGTATAAATAACTGAAGAGAGAAAAGACGGAATGAATCAACCAGAGAACTAGAGAGAGTTATTTATAAACCGATATAGATAGGTATAATTTTTTAAAATTATGTTTGAATAGACACAGGGTTTTGCCATGTTGCCCAGGCTGGTCTCAAACTCCTGGCTTCAAGTGATCCTCCCACTTCGGCCTCTTGAAATGCTGGGATAATAGGCATGATCCTCCATGCCCAGCCTAATAATATAATTTTTTATACACTCCTTGAGGTGTTGTATTTTTCACAAGTAGTAGTATAGAATTCAGAATCTCATAAAAAATTTATAAACAAGGTAAACTGTAGTATTTTAAATGAAAACACTTCTTTAGATATATCCTTGAAAACTGAAAACTTACGCCTTACAGGATTGTTATCTTGTTAGTTGGATGCTGTTAAATGACCAAAGCTATTCATGGTCTGATGAGAACCCAAGTAAAGAGTGTCTCCTTAGTTAATTCACATGCCCCTCCCTTGCTCAACTGGACCAGGACTTTGCAGTTGCATAAAATCCTGGTTTTGAATTTTCCTTGTCCCTCAATACCCACTAAGGCTGCCATGAAAATTATTATGCTTATTAATATAGAATCTCATGGATTGCTTAATGAAAGATACTTAAAATAAGAATTTGCCAGGTTTAATTTTTATTGCCATTTAGAGAAAAAGATTTTCTAAACCTATAACCTTGTGACTGTTCAAAACCATCAGCCACGAATTCTTTTTGGATACTCTGATATTTCTGTATGTTATCCTTAGTGCACCTTAGATTACCAAAGGACAGATGGACAAAAGAGTCTTAAAGGGTAAGTCTTGGAACAATATATAATGCAGTCTGCAAACACGTGGGGGTGCATCATACCAATACTTCCTTTTTTTTGAGACAGAGTCTTGCTCTGTTGCCAGGTGCCAGGCTGGAGTGCAATTCTCCTGCCTCAGCCTCCCGAGTAGCTGGGACCACAGGCACGCACCACCACGCCCAGATAATTTTTGTATTTTTTGGTAGAGACAGGGTTTTACCATGTTGGCCAAGATGGTCTCGATCTCCTGACCTCGTGATCCACCTGCCTCGGCCTCCCACAGTTCTGGGATTGCAGGCATGAGCCACCGCGCTCAGCCCATACCAATACTTTTTAAGAAAAAATATAAGAATAGAATAGGCAAAATACAATGCACTTATTTACAAAACATGTTTCAGGTATACATACACACATATGTGATATTATGTCATATATATGTTAGCACATGTTTCATATATGTCATATATGTATTTACCTATGTATATACTGGTCAGAATGTAAAATTTGTTACTATGGGTAGCAGTCAAAAAAAATGTTAAGCCACTGATTTAGAGAACTTAATTCTAAACTAATGGAAAGCACTTAAAATGAAAAGAACGCCTACCTCTGAATAGAAATAATAGGAACTACCATCACAAACTGGTTAACAATTTACTGCATAGTTCTTGCTAGAGGCCAGAGGCTGGTTCACATTCTGAATCAATGCTACAGATTGAAAGCTGGATAGAGAAAACGATCTGGAGGTTATGGTGTAGCTACTGAGAGAACCAGGTGGAGGTAGCTGTTCTTTGGTTGCATTAACCTGGGTTAGATGTGGGGTGTTAGAGGGGGACAGATGTGGAACTGGAAGGTGGTTTCAGCTGTCTCAATGCTTAGGCCTTAAATCTGTATTCCAGCATTTCCCGCTCTAGGAAATAATGCATACCTAGCCAGAGACAAGGGTGGATGGAAGCAGACCTCATAGGCCCAGGGTTCAGGGCTCCTATGCGGACCACTGAACTAGGGCAGGGGCTTATATTTTATTCTTGAAACCCAGTTAATGTTAAAGTAGATTTCCGTTCCATTTGGGAAAACAAAACCTTTTTCTTGCATATTTTTAATGTTAATACTAATGTCAAGATACCTCTAATATGATTTAATAATAAAATATCCTTGGTTCTAGATTTAGTACCTGTTTGAGAATTAATTGATTAAAAAATGAGATTGAAAGTGTATTACTATTTTGCAGTCTGATATAGGGCAAGATGTTTATCTTCATTTCTCTTCATTTTTTAGATTTTCCTAGAAAATGTACTTCTTGATGAGGCCAAAATTTCTCTTTCATGTCCCACACTTTTCTATTATATATTTGGTATAATTTGTAGCACTTACATTTGTTGTAAAATCATTTTTGACAGTATATTTGAGTTAAAGTACAAAGTACGTTCGTTACCAAAGCACCCTTTCTTTGGAGGGCTTTTTATTATTATTGCTACAAAACTGATCCTAATGGCTTCAATAGGAATAGTGGGATGCAGTTGTTTTCTTTTCTTTTTCTTTGTTTCTAGTTGCCATATTTTCCTGTAACTCCGGGGTTTGAAAAAATGCAAAGAATTCATCTCATTTATTCTCTATGAGATTAAAACCAAAACTCTGATTAGTTAGCCAAAATAAAATTCAATAAAATTATATTTTTATATGAAAGAAGAGAAGGATGACAAGGGTAAATTGCAGGAGTACAATGGTAGTCAACTCATCTTAAATTCTGCATTTTCATTTTTGTGATATGTTTGCTTTATGTTGCTCTGAAAAACTGTGTTCTGTTGCTTTCCCTACAGAGACAAACACTAATCAAACTTACCACTTGTATTAAGCACTGATTAAATGCCCACATCCTAACACAACAAATCTGCTGACTTCTTTACGTGTGCTTTCCATCTTAACACACAGACAAGACTGACAGTCTTAAGGAGGCTGTTTATCAGAAGTATTTAATCCTAGAGTCTTTTGCTTTGCATATTCTATTCAAGAAAGGCCCTTTATGTGAAACACATTAAAAATTAAATAAAGATCATCACTGGAGAGAGCCTCCTTAACTGCAAGCTGACAGACATAGAATAGTTGGCAGAAGGAAGCCGCCACTCTTATTAAGGGCCTAATTTTGATTTTGCATAACTCATGCATAGTCACTACTAAAATAAAATACTGAAGAGCTGCATCTGTGCTAATTTCTTTGGTAGAATTTTTTTTAAGAACAGACTGAAATTGTGAAACTGCTATAACTTGGGCCACAGTTTTTCTGCAAGGACAAGGAAGAAAAAAAGTTGGGTAAGGACAAGGAAGAATAAATAAACCTCCCTTGCATGGTATTACTTATTAGTTGTTCCAGGAAAAGTTTGATTGGGTATGATGATTCAAGGTTTTCAGGAAAGGCATTTTCTTTGAATTTCAATTACCTCTACTTGTTCTAAATAATATTTGCACAAATAATTGAATATTGGTTTGAAATCATCCTCCAAATATTACTGTGTTCTTTCTAAAAGTTCATCAAACTATGCCTTTTGAAAACCAGGAATACAAATATAAAGACATTAACTACTTAAAACTTCTATGATGGTATATTTGGGTAAAGAGATTGCACATAATATGTTTTTCTGTAACTTTCTGTGTTTTCAAGTTTTTTAAGGTGTATAGTTAGCCATTTTATTTAGCAATTCTTAGTTGAGTGCCTGCCGTGAGCCAAGGACACGCTGATTAATAGGGATACAAAGAGAACAAGATAGACAAGTGCTAGAAATTTTACTGCATAAAATAAAAACGAGATCAATAGCTTTAAAATGATGTGAAATCGGGACAAGATTTACCCTCGCCTTTTAAGATGAAAGAGTATCTTAGTATATTTAAATACTGAAGGAAAGATACCAAGGGTCAGCGAAGGATTTAAGACACAGGAGAAAGAACTGGGGCAGGGTGAGGTCCCAGTAAATTTATGCTCAGATTAGAGCAGTTATGTCTCCTTCATCTAAATGTGATCAAAGGTGAAAAGATGTGATAGATTTAGGTACGTATTTTGGATAAGTGTCAGGAAGTTTTTCCAATAACTTATTTTATCTGTGAAGAGTAAGCAGTAAGATGATTTGTCGGTAGTGATAAGCAAAGAGACAAATGAAATGTTTAAAACAGCTGCAGGGAGAATGTGATGGAGCGCTGAGAAGGGAAGTGTGGCTTGCCTCTTGGGGACAGGTGTCCAATGCAGCTGAGAGGCACACATTTATCCTACATGTGTATATGGGGATCAATCTGCATAGTTGGGTGATTTTCTCAGAAGCCCTCAACAGTTTTACTTAAGCTGTGGAAATACATAAACTCAAATTTTAAAAATAGCTCCACATAGTCTGAAGCCAAAGGTAGAGTCGAATGCTCTTTAAGCCAAAATAACCAAGTATGGGCTTCAGAAATGAAACAGTGATCAATACTACCATTACGTCTATGTTTTTGCACTTTCTCTTTAGAGACTATAATGTTTCAATGGAGCTTAAATGACAGCTTTGCAGAGGACAGCCTCTTCTCCTCCTTACCAGTGATTCTCAAACTTTAGCAGGCATCAGAGTCATCTGCAGGGCTTGTTAAAACACAGGTTCCTGGGCCTCAACCCCAGAGTTTGGAATTAAGTAGGTCTGGTGTGAAGCCGTAGAATTTGCATTTTTAATGAGTTCCCGGGTTCTGCAGAGGCTGTTGGTCGGGGCACCACATCTTGAGAATCACTGTTCTAAATAAAACTCTGCAATGGTAGGACAAATATCTGCAGAGGTTTGAGTCACTGTGAGCTCATCAGTTCATAATCCATTTCTCATTCCTTGCTGATTCTCTCAGTGCCTACCACAGTGCCTGGCACATAATTGGAGCCCAATGACTGTTTTGAGGAAGGAAGATAAGTTAGTATTTATCGAATGCCCTCTACCATGTGGCAGGCATTTTCCCTCCACCAATGTAGACAGGCACTGCCATATGTACACAAACATATTAAAATAATATTAAGTCATTCAGCAATTTGAGCTGGTGGACTAGTCCTTCCTTTCTGAACTCCTCTCTTCTCCAGGCTCTGGACCACCTCGCCTCCTGGTTTCCCTTCTGCTTCACTGGTTATTTCTCTTAGAAACCCTGGCTTTCTCCTCCCCCTCCCCCTCCCCCTCCCCTTCT
>NW_016107880.1:501031-504421 GCF_001604975.1 Cebus imitator | reverse complement strand
TCTTAGAAACACTGGCCCCCTCCCCGTCTCCTTCCCCCTGGGACCTCAGAAAACTGAATGCCCCAAGGAGCTCTTTTTCTGATGACCTTCTCCTCTATCCCTAGATGATCTCATTTAGTCCCAGGGCTTCAGATAACATCAACATGCTGACATCATCCAGATCTGTTATTTCCAGCTCAGACTTCCCCTCTCACCTCCTGCTCATTAATCCAGCGACCAACTTGGCTTCTCCACTTGAATATCTAATAAACGTCTCCAATGTAACAGGTCCAAAGTAAAACCCTCACTTACCTCAAGCCTACTTCTCTCCCATCTTTCCTGCCTCAGTAGATATCATTCCCATTTGTCAGTTGCTCAGACCAAAAATGTAGGCATTGTCTTGGATTTCTTTTTTGTGCTGACTTTCCAAAACCCCTTTGATAAGTTTTGGCTCCAAAACAGTTTCTAGTCCAACTTCTTTGTCCTGTCTCTTCTGCGGCAGCCAGAGCTGAGGCCACTTTTCTCATCCTCTAATCCATGGCAATATCTTCATAATTCATCTCTCAGTTCCCACTCTTACCTCCAATGGTTCATTCTCCACTGAGCAGCTGGAATGACTGTGTGATAGGGTGAAGCAGATCATAACAGTTCCCTGGTTAAAACCTGCTAAAGGCTTCCCCCCAACAAATAGAACCAAATCCAAACTTTTTAAGGCCAACAGAGCACGACTTCTCCATCTTCATCTCCTACTACTTCCCCACCCACTAAGTCCTATGAAATTCCAGCCACCCCAGCCCCCTTTCTCCTTCTTGAACATAAGAAGCTTCTCCGGCCTCAGAGCTTTTACCCTTTCTAGCTGCTATTCCATGTAATGCTCCGCTCCAACCACATTAGCGAATGTGGTTTCCACCACCCATCATTCTGTGTTCCATTTTTATTTTCTTCAGGGCACTTATTATTTAAAATTATTCATGTGGTTGTTTACTTAAATATTTGTCTGTATCTGGAAACTAGATTGTTAACTCCAAGCAGGCCAAGATTTTGTCTCTTCAAAGCTGTACTCTATTTTTATTTTTATTTTTTTTTGTGAGGTAGAATCTCACTCAGTCACCCAGTCTGGAGTGCAGTGGTGGGATCTCAGCTCACTGAAACCTCCACCTCCCAGATTCAAGTGATTCTCCTGCCTAAGCCTCCCGAGTAGCTGGGATTACACAGGCGCCTGCCACCACACCCAGCTAATTTTTGTATTTTTAGTAGAGATGGGGGTTTCACCATGTGAACCAGGCTGGTCTCGAACTCCTGACCTCAGGTAACTGGCCCACCTCGGCCTCCCAAAGTGCTGAGATTACAGATGTGAGTCACTGTGCCTGGCCTGTACTCTGTTACTTAGAACAGTACTTGCAGGGTGGTAGACACACACACAAGCATGTTGTTGAGTGGAGGAACTGTAATGCTCTTTATACAACACCATATTGATGCTTCTTTAGGTATTACGTTATAATTTGATCACAGTCTACTCTACTATCTAGATAATGGATTATTCCAATCAGTGATAAATTCACACATTCAAATCTGTTCTTAAATCCCAAAAACCCAAATTTCAAAAACATAGGCTTAAGCTGCTAAGGAGAAATCTCATGCCTTTGTCTTTACGTTGTTCTTAAGATTGACTTTGGATCCACCACCATAGATTATGGTTTTAACACAACATAAACCTTGTCTGGCTAGTTATTTTTGCAAAACATTAGAAACACAATCAAGTTTTTCATTCAGGTTCTCCAGAATATCCTTGGACTTCAACCTAATAATTAGTCCAAGTTCTCATATCGACATTTGGACAGTGATTCTAGGCTTTGTGGTGTTGTTCAGTATTTTGTGTTACAAATTTAGGCCACAGAAAAGAAATAAAGTGAATCCATGCCTCTATTTGTTAACAAAGAGATCTTTTCACCTTTGAAATTCTATTTCTATAGCGTTAAAAACAACAGAAATCTCCTTCTGGCCAGGTGGTTAGGATTTGAAATGTCTTTGTATTTTGCTTTAAATTTGGAGTTCATATAAATTTGGTTACATTTCCCACTGTGGCTAAGTTAAGTTTCTTGGCAGAATCTTTCGTAAGCATGCAGGAGTAAGAGCAAGATTTGTTCATCCCAGTCAAAACCAGTGAGACTCCCTTGTTCCCAGGGCAGACTCTCTTTGTCCACAGGTTTGTACTTTCTCCTTCTCATGTTTTTGTGCCATCTCTTAAAAACCCTTGACTGATAACATGCTTCCCTTGGTTAAAGCATACCTGGTATTCTAGTAACTCCTGAAACACTAAGTGGTTACCTTGCACATTGCTACGTTAGGCCTTCGTGTATAGAAGTTTCTCAAGGTTCTTCTTGCTGATATGCCCTTTTCCTGCAAGGTTCTTCCTCATCAGTCCACTCTTCAATAGTGAGTTTCCCAATGCCCCAGCACTGAGGCCTCCTCTCTCGTTGCATGCTCCTGAGGATTTCACCCACTGCAGCAACAACTCGCAGCGACGACTCCCATCTCTTATCTCCAGCCTTCTGCCCTTTTCCCAGCATTGCCCACTCTGTCATCTATTTGTTGGACATATGGACAGTCCAGGAACATCTCAAACACTGCAAATCCAAAACTAAACTCGCTCTCTGCCTACCAGCATGGCCTTGTTCACTCAGACTCTTTTCTCCTTCTACAGCTTCCCAGTTCACATCATTAACAGGACAATTATTGGCTCATTTTCCCAAGCTGGAAGCATTGAATTTTTTCCTGAGCCTTTTTCTGCCTTTCCACTCATGATAAATAGATCCCTGAATCACATAAATTCTGCCAAAGAAATGTACCTCTGATGTTCTTCCTGTCTGCACTGACACTTTTTTAAAGGGTGTAAATTATCTTACTCTTTTGTGTCTTATGCTGAGATTTGATAATAAATAGGGAGTGTGTGTACATATCCAGCTCATCATCTTAACCCACTCCTCCTAATTTTATCTTAGGAATGACGCCTGCCACAGTGTAGAGCAATAGAAATATCACCCAAACCACATAGACAATTTTAAATTTTCCAGTAGCAACATTAGAGAAATTAAAAAAAACACTGAAATTGATTTTCATGCTATGTTTAAGCCAAGGCATCCAAAATATTAAAATTTCAAACTTTAATATTAGCATTATTATTAAGGTCTTTACATTCCTTTTTCTTTGTACAAAGTCTTCAAAATCAAGGGCTCAATGGTCACATGTGGCCAGTGCCTAGGTGTTAGGGGTGAGCTGGAAGGGCCTTATACTAGAGATCCCATAGAAGATACAGCTGTAGTCTTGGTGAGAGACAAGGGGATATATTAAGGTACTTGCAATGGAAGCAAAGAATCAATCCATAATAACACTGAAAATATGAAGCAGAGA